>NC_134487.1:101027901-101125401 GCF_040206685.1 Ascaphus truei | reverse complement strand
TTAAAAAACAAATGCATCTCCAAAAGTGTGCTCACTTTTAGATCGGCTGTTGTATGAAGGAAGTCTATATTACTCACAATAAATAGTAGACTCTATTAAAATGTTGCAAAATTATGTGTTATAGAGATAGGGTCAAGGGGAACTATTGCCCACATTTGGTGGTTTTGTCTACAAATCAAGAAGTAGGGGTGATTTTAAGGTGGAGATATAACATATTAATGGCACCAGACCGGACGCTGCGTTTATGGCTTTCAATCTTAGAACCTACAGATTTAGCCATAGAAATATGTAGTAACGAAGGACAGAGAGGGAGTAGGTGGTATGATACCTTTTGTTGGACCAACAAGTAGTTTATAGGTCACAAGCTTTCGAACCTCTCAGGGTCCTTCATCGGGTATATTGACAAACAAAAAGCGCAAACCCAAACACCATTCAACTGGTGAAAAAATAGTGATAAACCAAATGTTATTATGGCTAAATCAAATGCCAAAATTTCAAACAAATCATGTGCTCCAAACCAAATGCTGCCAAATACCTAGTCTCCCAACCACAAAAAAAACCCAAAAATAAACAAATATCATTTGTTTGTATTTGTCCTTCATCAGGTAAAGCAGAAATTCAGAAACACAATTGTCATGATATCATAAGATATTATGTATTTTAATCAATCTGGTGCTTCAGCAGTTAATGTGGTTACCGTTTGTTAAAAAAATAAAATGTTTTATAGCCTGTTAAACCCTCGGCCAGGCCTAGTTTAAGGACTGAGAGAATCTGGAGATAAGTGAAACCGGCAATCTAACAGCTCATTTACGACAGGGGTGGACTTATGTTGTTTTTAATGGGAAAGTAGTGTCATATAGGGTTTGCCCCGGAGTTATGAAATCAGAATTCAACAGAGGTGTGTTTGGAATCAAATACGTGAATTTTCATCTTTCTACGCCAGTGACCTCTCTGGTAAAAACCAATGATGTATGGTAACGTACTGTATAGGGATTTCTGTTTGATGTTATATCTTGTTATTATATATATATATATATATATATATATATATATATATATATATATATATAAACAAACAAAAAAAGAGAAGAAAAAGCACCCGATCTTCGTGTGATAACGTATATAAAATGTAATAAAACATGGACAAGACGATTCAAAACTCACAAAAATCCAAAGGTAACAGGCATTGTATGAGTACAACTTATGCTCCAAGGCTGCTATGAACCGCCGCTGCTCCGCTGGTAATGCTCTGGAATGACGTCACACCTCTTTCCTGTTGGTGGTGTTATACACTAAGGTGTCCTCCGGCAAATATTCGCCTAATACACAGGTTACTTTTGGATGTGTCTACTTCAGCAATCAGGAATGGAACGCAGCCTTGATTCTCTAGCAAGTCTTGTGATAGCCCACAGACCTTTGCAATAATACCACGTGACCCTACGTGTACACGTTTCTTCAGACCAAGCTGATTTCATCAGGGGATCCCCTGATCCACATATTTAGTCTTATCGCATCCACATTGAGTGTCTGAATGTATTGACGTGTTAGTTAAGGAAATTTATGAGTACATTTAAATATTGAAAAGGAGTTTAAACGTCATTTGGTCAGAGTTTTTTTTACTCTGCTCTTAAAACTGTCAATTTCGCCGCTGATTTACGACAGGGGGTGGTTTTATGTGGCTTACATGGGAAGAAAGAATATTTACGTCTGGGAAAAGATTATGAAAATCAGATGTCTACAGTGGTGTATTTGGAACCAGATACGGGATATCTCATTGACTCTTACCAGTGTCTCTGGGAGAAAACATATGTCATAGGGATCTATAGCATTTTCTCTTATGTTTTACCCTCTTATTTTAAGAAGCTGTTCTGCATTTAATTGTAACTGTATGTTTCTTGAATCTTTTCTCTGTAATTTAAGAACTGTATTTTTATATATATTTAAACATTTAATACGTAATGCTTTGGGCTGTGAATGAACTGTTGCATACTCTGGGGAGAGTGTTTAAGTTTTCGGACACATTTTGCTATAACTGATTTTTGTGTGTTAAAGTGCATAGTTTTTTCTTTAATAGGGACCTGGGACCCTGGCAAATATTAATTTGACATATTTTGTTTGCATAACTACCACAGGTGGTGGCAGTGTATAGATATGAATTGTAAATGAGTAGGGGTTAATATTAACTCAGTGGAGGTACCTTGCGCAGGCAAAAAGTGAGTTGGCTATGGTAGCTGTGTGTATTAACCCAGGTTGCATATCTAAGTCACGTGCTCACTTGTGTGCTGTTTGTGACGGTGGCACATGGGGACGGATTTAGCAGAGATATAACATTTGAGGGACCTTTGCGAAGGTGAAAAGTGGGACAGCTTGCGGGCGTTAGTATTAACCATTGTCCCGAATGCAGGTCTCGTGCTCGCAGAGTGCCGTACGTAACACTGTGTATATTAACCCTCGTCCCGTATTGCAAGTCACGTGCCGTTCGTGACAACAATATTATATACAGTGTTTGTCCGAACGATATCTGGTTACATGGATGTTGAGAGGAGGTGGGAAATAAGATAAGGTAACAACAGGTAGCCAAGTCATAGAAATAGCAATTTTATTTTGTGTGTGTTATTTGTGCTTTGCGGTGAATTTTTTTTTAGCGCGCAACTTTTACTTAACCCCCCAATACATATAAAAATACACCCCCAACCCCCCAATACATATAAAAATACACCCCAACCCCCAATACATCTAAAATATGCCCCAACCCCCCCAATACATCTAAAAAATACCCCAACCCCCCCAATACATCTAAAAAATACCCCAACCCCCCAATACATCTAAAAAATACCCCAACCCCCCAATACATCTAAAAAATACCCCAATACATCTAAAAAATACCCCAATACCCCCAATACATCTAAAAAAAATACCCCAACCCCCAAATGATATATATACAAAACACTCCCAATACATATAGAAATAAGCAGGGGGGGGGGGGGGTGTCGGTGTGCCGGTGGCTGAAGGGGGGGGGGGGGGCGGAGTGCTGGTGGCTGCAGGGGGGGGGGGTGGTGCTGTGAGGGGCTGTGACTGCGGGGGCTAGCGGTGCTGCAGGGACTGGCGGTGCTACGGGGGCACCTGGTGGCTGCGGGGGCTGGCGGTGCTGTGGGCCCGAAGTCTGGCAGTGCTGCAAGGGGGGGGGGGGGGGCAGTGGCTGGCGGTGGACTGGTGGCTAGCGGTGCTGCGGGGTAGGGCGGTGGCTGGCAGTGGGGTGGCAAGCGGCTGGTGGGACTGCGGGGGGCCCGGCGGCAGGTCACAGCAGTTGCCGCCGGCCCTGCACCGCTTCAGGCAGCTGTCTATCCCATGCTGGTTGCTCACGCGCGCACCGGGCCTCCCTCTCACGCCGGCGCGGCGGAAGCTTAGCCCAGCTGACTGCCGGCGCTGCTGTCAGAGAGACCTGGCATCGGGTGCAGCGTTTTTTTTCTTTAAATGAACTGTCCTGGCCACGCAGGAGGCCTGGGCGGCCAGGCCCCCTGACCCACGGTGCCCAGGACGCTAACACCGGCAGTCCCTCCCTGTTGGCAGCCATGCACACAATCACACAAACAATCACACAATCACACACACACACACAATCACACAAACATTTCCCCTCTCCCTGCATCAGAAGCTATCTGATTGGTTTACAGCGTATCACATGGTGAGACCGTCGCTGTAAAAATCAAATTCTACTGACTACAGAGATTCAGGTCACGCCGTCGCGCCTACTATAAGCGCATGAAACAGATTCAATGCATTTGTTTTGACGCGACGTCGCGTCGCCAGCACTATAATGTAGTATATTATATAGTAAAGAACAATTCTGTAAGATAGTTTTAGAAAAAATGGGATATATTTGAAAATACTATTGAGTTTCATGTCGATCGTGCATTTTGTGATAAGGTGTAACATATCATTCATCTTCTCTACACTACACTTACAAACAAGTTGCTTTTATAGCATTTTAACAGGCCCTGGTGGAATGATTGCTGAACACAAGATGGAGGACGTACATTGCTCTTAAAAATGAATTGCTTCAATTAAACCTGACCAGAAAATAAATGCATGTCACAAATTAATGATGTCTCTCCTTGGTGAACTGGATAAAAACATTATTGCTGATACAAAATTGGATTGTGTCTGATGAAGGACTGAAATTGTTATTCTTAAGTACTTTTACTCTGAACCATATATTTTAATTACTAAAATGTAATTTTCAGAAGCTCTTGTGATTAAACGGTCCATTGGGGTAATTAAAAATGTGCAATGTTTATTGCTAACCTTAGTACTGTACTGTATATGGAATCTCTTTATGATGGACAGGCTGCACAGAGGGGTAAATAGAACGGCATCTGTGAAGGTCCTATAAATACAGTACATCTGCACTTCTGCAGTATGAATATTTTTTTAAATGACGTTGCCTCCAGAAGAGCAGTGTACTTGGTTGCTGAGTTAAAGGGTGTGGAGCAGGCGATGCCATACAGGCACGCATCACCTGGTTTGCAAGTAGACTCCATTCACCCTACCACCCCCGCCCCTCTCCCCGATTGCTGTCACAAAAATCAGCCTTGTGCCATCTTGGGATATTAGTGGTGTCTTCTGGTACCTTAACTAAGGGGCAGAAGACTTTGGGACAAGGGAGCTGCCCCTGTATAAGACAAGCAAAACCTTAAGTCCGTGAAAGTAATTCCTGCATGGTACTTACTCTATCTGTGAAATTTCCACATGGGTAATATTTAGTGTGACATAAGTCAAGATTTAAAAAACATTATTGGGCTATGCAAAAGTTATGATTGTTAATCCTCAGAAACTACCCCATAGCCCCCCACCCCCGAAACTCCAACTTCTCTGAAGGCTATGGTGGGAGGCAATGTGTATGGCACATAAGGGCTACTTTATGTTCTAGTTTCAGCTAGTGTCTGAATATTGCACATCGATATTCTGTATTCATAACAGTGCAGCATGTTCATTTACAGGGGTTTCAATATACAAACCAAATTATGCCCTTTTCAACCATTCTACTCTTCAAGAATCAAAGCGTTAAAACTACACAATGGAAAATTCTTCCTGCTAAAGACATCAAGCAACTGATAGTTGACAACACAATGAACTATGTGGAAGAGCAGTGTCATTTAGATCCGGATGTCATTACTTGAGCTTACCCATTACGGAGACATCATATTCTATCAGCAAGTTTGCTTCCTGTCCACACTGCTTGAGAATACTCATGGCTTCAGCGTGCGTTGTTCCATGAAGTCGAATTCCATCAACGCTCAGCAGCCGGTCCCCTGGCTTGATTGTGCCCTCTCTAAAAAGAGATGAAAGAAACAATCTTTATTAATTTAATGTAATGTGGTTTAGAGATAATAGCCACTTACGCAAAGCGATTCACTTGCACCGTTCTTGACATCAATCCCACTTGTCTATACTCTTAACATTTACCTTGACAGTTAGTGAGCGCGAGGTCACCGAGGAAAAGAAATTACTTTCATCTAAAAATCAGTGATGGAAAAATAACTGCCTATTACTAAATAATGAAGACACAGTATACCTATGTGGGGCTGTGTTTTTATTACATGGCATTATTTTTCTGTAAACATAACAGGATAGAAAGTGAGTGATATAAAGCCATGCGTTCAGATTTCTCATGAACCCTTCTGGAGCGAAGGCTCTAGAAAGGTTGCAAAAATATGCTTTCATTCACCTCTAAAGCACGCTATGGAATATACTAATGGTTTCTGAAAACACAGGAAAACAAATGCTCACTGTTTTTTAATGCTTCAATGATTGTTAAAAGGAATATGAATTATTTATTAATTAATATTTTTCTTTATACACATATCTATAGATATATCTATATAGAAATAATAAATCAATAGACTGTTAACTCATATGAGAGAAATGGCAGCCATAGTCCTGGAAAATCTAAAGTGCAATCAGTTCTCTTTGAAATGATACAGCGCAATGGTAAGCATAAAAATATTTATTTATTTATAAAAATGTTTTACCAGGAAGTAATACATTGAGAGATACCTCTCGTTTTCAAGTATGTCCTGGGCACAGAGTTATAAAAAATACATGGTTACATTAAAAGAACAGAGGTTATACAGTGAATTCACAGACATTTCATAGGACAGATAGAGTTGGAAAATTGGGTGCAGGGGAAAAAGGGCATATGAGTTTCAGATAGAAATAGAGCAGCTTTAACATCACTTTAACATCAACCAACATCAGCGAACGGCAGCAAACGGTTCACACCCTTTGGCTGTGCGCTTTTGGGGCAAAGCAGATGCACAGTGGGGTGGGTGGCTGAGATGCAATGCAGCTGTGAACAAAAGCTCTTTGTGTCCTCATGGCTCCTTAACATTCCAGTGGGTGGGGTTGACGTTCCACAGAGAACAAGCAAATGTTAACCCTTAGCACGCTGGTCCTTTGCAGAGGGGTGAAGAGGCAATATTAAAGAAATAGCAGTATATCTGCTCATACGTCTATGTCTCCTATATTTCTCTCAGGAGAAACAATTATAACCTGTAAACTGTAAAGAGACATGTAAAAAAAAAAAAAAAAAAAGAAGAATGTATATCTTTTCTTGTGTTTATCCAATTAATTTGTTTTGGCGTAGAGGCTACAAATTGTTCTAAAAAAGCAGAGAATTCAGAAATTATATACAGAATGAATTAATTTATTATTTTAAAGAACATACAAGTGGAGTTACTTTTTATAGCAGAGTTTCAAGTTGAATTTTGTTCCTACAATTTTGTAACCGTGTAGTCACTCAGGTTTTTCCAACATTGAGGAACAACATGATGGCTTTATTTCTAAGCGTTTAAAGTGTGACAGTACTATAGTACGGAGTGCTGCTGCTTTTTTTCTTTTCATCCCCATGGTAGCACTACAAATATATTATTATTTATAAATGTAAAATAAGGGTTTCTTTTTAAAGAAGAAAGGATTCCCACCATCATATTTTTCAGAACAAAATAATAGAAAACAGAAGACAGAGCACACCGCTCACTCAATTATTGTTGTTAATTTATCTTTTTGTTTTTAATAAGTCATAATTTTAACACAAATGGGTGCTACCTATGTATCATAAGTTAATAGTATTAACAATTGAATGAAAATTGTGACTATGTCACAAGGTCATTCACAAAATGAATGACAAAATTAGTGTGGTGTGCACCACAAATGTACTTTCTGTGAATGACCTTGTGACATAGTCACAATTTTCATTCAATTGTTAATAGAACAAAATAATGCCTCAATCTTTCTAAAATAACATCACCTTTAGTTAAGTTATGGTGCAAATGAGCACACAGTAATATTTCCATTTGCTATATGCTTTACTGTGGAGGGTTTTTGTCACTTTTTTTTTACCCACCATAACTTTACTAAATGTGGTGAAACCTATCCCATGCTTCATTTTGCAAAGCCAGTGTAACCAACCTTACACTGATGAGACCCATTAAAGTCGAAACGGCTGTCTGTGGGTAGGTTTACTGGCTATGCATCTTAACCCAGGCAGTGCTCAAAAGCTGTGAAATGCAGCAAGCATAAGCTTACAGGGGACCTTGTTATATGGTTTTAAAGCAAAAGGTGGCACTGTGTGCTCATTTGCATGTAATTTTCCAGAATCCCTTGCTGCAGTGGAAGCACTGTGTGATGGGTGTTTCACGATCGCCAAAGAGAGTTGGAAGTCTCTCAGAATGAGGTTCATACTCTCCACATAGAACTGAATGCCTCACGCCAGGAGGTCAACAGTATCCAGACAGAGGTGGAAATATCGCAGAATGAGGTTCACACTCTCCACATAGAACTGGATGCCTCACACCAAGAGATCAGCAGTTGCCGCACAGAACTGGAAGTCTCTAAAAAGGGACTTCACAGTCTCGCTGAGGAGCTGGACATCTCTCAAAAAGCCGTCTACAGTCCAAGTATGGATCTTAAAGTCTCTCAGAAGGAGCTTCCCACCCTCAACCTAGAGATAGAAGTTTCACGCCAGGAGACCGAGAGTCTCAACTCAGAAGTGCGTAAATGGGAGGAGGCCCTGAATTTTATAGAGACTGTAAGAAGAGAAAATACAAGGCTGAAAGATGAAAAGTCAGAAGCATTGGAGCAACACACACAAGCAGAGCACCTACTGCAGAACCAAATGCAAGGTCTGCGTACGCACCTACAGATTGCCAAAGAGAAGCAGCGAACTGTTCAAGAAGAAAATCTGCTGGCTGCTAAAGAAGTACAAGTGCTGCAGGAACGTCTGATTACCCAGTGTGTCCCTGCAAAGCAGCATGAGAAACTGAAGGCTACCCTGAGCATCACAAGAGCATCGCTAGAGGCGAGGTGACTCAGTACAAGAGGGAGCACAAGAAGGTCCAGAAACTGAGGCAAGCAGCTGGAGCCCGAGCGAAGAAATCCACAGAGCTCCAAAATATAATGAAGAATGCGTTGATGCACACTCAGAGCAAGCTCCAGAAACAGGATTCTCTCGCTGATGAGCTAAATTTCTTAAAAAGGAAGAAAAGCAGCAGAGTAATTCAGAAGTACTACAAAGCTCTTGTCCAAGCGAGGTTGGAAAGAGAAAGGTATCTGCGCAAACGCTCTGCAGCGCTCACTATACAGGCTGCCTACAGAGGAATGAAAACTTGTTGGCTAAATAGCCAGAATACAGCAGCCTGCCTTCTCCAATACATAAATTATGAACATTTGAAGCAGTGTGTAATCTCACTCCAGTCAAATGTTAGGAAGTGTGTGCAGCAAATATACTACAAAAAAATGAAGGAAGCTGCTGGTGTGGTTCAATCCAGATATAGGTTTCTACATCACAACTAAGCAAGCTGTGCTTTGCTATAAGCGCATCCGCAATGCTATCTCCGTACTACGATCAGCTTTCCACACAAGTCAGGAAAGAAGAACCGAATAAAGACAGAGAAGCGCAATACCAATACAGTCATGCTACTGTGACCCCATGGGCCAAGCCCTATTCCTCACAATGAAGATAGCCACTATCAAGATACAGGCTTTGGCTAGATTGAGGCAGAACTGTTTAAGTGTTCACACCTCTACAGGTACAACACTGGGTAACTACCAAACTGAGATAACAATACAGACCGGCGCCTCAATGTCCAAAACTGAAATGAGTCCAAAGATGTGCTGCAGTGTCCAAAAATGCTGATCCGGCAGAGGGACTGCAAGCTCCGCAACAGCACACGTGGTATCATGCAAGGGAGATAAAAAGAAAGATCATAGCGTGACACTGCAATCTACATAACATATACAAACAGGACATACATGACAAACAACACTAACAGAAAGGCTGACAATAAACAGAGATTTATTTAGACAATACTAAAAACAAGAGAAGCTTTGGAGCAGGTCTAGGATCCAGTGTGGTAAAACTGGAATCCTACTTACAGCAATTCAGAAGGGTTCAAGCGGTGTGTATACTGTGGAGTTCTTTAATCAGCTTGTCCTCGGCGCGTGGTGCTGCTGTAATGGCCACCGGCGCTTCCTCCGGTTGCTCTCGGGCTCAGCGTCCCTGCAGGCCAAACCTCGCGAGATTTCTCGTCAGCCGTGACGTCACTCGCTAGGTGGAGCTACTCGCCGCCGCTTTCTCCTGTACCGCACGTCTACACCGTTTGCTCGAACTGTGACTGGGTGCTGTGACCTGGTCCTTTGGTGCTCTCTTTCAAATGATCTCTAAAAACACCCAACGCGTTTCGTGCGCATGCGCACTTCTTCAGGGGCCCCTGAACAGGACATACATACATACATACATCCAGGGGCCCCTGAAGAAGTGCGCATGCGCACGAAACGCGTTGGGTGTTTTTAGAGATCATTTGAAAGAGAGCACCAAAGGACCAGGTCACAGCACCCAGTCACAGTTCGAGCAAACGGTGTAGACGTGCGGTACAGGAGAAAGCGGCGGCGAGTAGCTCCACCTAGCGAGTGACGTCACGGCTGACGAGAAATCTCGTGAGGTTTGGCCTGCAGGGACGCTGAGCCCAAGAGCAACCGGAGGAAGCGCCGGCGGCCATTACAGCAGCACCACGCGCCGAGGACAAGCTGATTAAAGAACTCCACAGTATACACACCGCTTGAACCCTTCTGAATTGCTGTAAGTAGGATTCCAGTTTTACCACACTGGATCCTAGACCTGCTCCAAAGCTTCTCTTGTTTTTAGTATTGTCTAAATAAATCTCTGTTTATTGTCAGCCTTTCTGTTAGTGTTGTTTGTCATGTATGTCCTGTTTGTATATGTTATGTAGATTGCAGTGTCACGCTATGATCTTTCTTTTTATCTCCCTTGCATGATACCACGTGTGCTGTTGCGGAGCTTGCAGTCCCTCTGCCGGATCAGCATTTTTGGACACTGCAGCACATCTTTGGACTCATTTCAGTTTTGGACATTGAGGCGCCGGTCTGTATTGTTATCTCTGTGTTTTTCTAACTGTGTTTGGGTTAGGTTTTCCTGGCAGCCGTCCTATAGATAGAAAATTTTTCACATTGTGTTTGTATTGTGTATATATTCACATATTGTTTAGCGCTATTCACACCACCCTTTTTTCTAGTACCAAACTGAGATGCCACGGGAGTCAATCAGTATGGATAAAAACTCTGCCCAGCTTGAACCACCCGTGAATATGGCTACAGAACCCGATGCAGGTGGTCACCCTAAACTCAGGGAAGAAAGGATCGCCTTACGCAGGGGAAAATACGTGACCAGGCAGTCAGAAGAAAGACTGTGCTTGGGAAAAGTCTTCCTCGAGCAACTGAAGAGTGCTGAGCTCAAGCACCTTCTTGAGGAGACATTACTGAGAAAGGGCTGCAATCCAAGTGCCGCAGAGATATCTCGAGTGAGAGTGGAAGGATGGGCTTTAGCCATGGCAAGCCCAGGCTTCCCACAAACAGGGGAGATATGTTTAAGGGACTTATCCCTGTTCAAATAAAGCAGCCTCAAGAGCTTTGGGAATCCAACAGAGAGATAGTTAATTGCAGCCACTCAATTAACTAGTCTCCACCTAGACTAATGAGAGCCTTGTGTGAGACACAAGAGAGAGATTTCCTTAGCTCACATTTGGGCGGACAGAAGGAGATCAGAGAAGACTGCACACAGACACTGTCTTGAGCATAAAGGCTGTGCTGAGATCAAGACACCCAGAGACCTATACTTCCTGGACACAAAGGACCCAGGAACCTGACAGAGACTGACATGGAGGGCCATCTGCTTAAGGTACATCCTAAGACTTTGGGGTGATAGGCTGGTAATGGGAATATTGGATAGAGGAACAAAGTTCATCAATAGTGCTCAAATGACTATAGAGGAAACAGTTTTCATAACATCCATATAAGATTTCTTGATTGAAGATAGAGTGAAGCAGGCATATAACACTAAAGTGAGTAAATGGTATATAGGTGAGCGTAATGTATTGGACATATGTATTAAAGTCCTAGGGGTGCTGTGAATGGAGAATGATTAGCTCCACCACATCACACCTAATAGGGACAATGTCACACACGCTTGCAACCACCTAATGTATACCTTCCAGTATAAATAAAGGGTTAAAACTCACATGAAAAAAGCCTGTATTCTTCTTGTCTTGAGGCGTGCATCCGAAATGGCAGTAGATAGGTGAGGATTCCGCAGGAGGCAGTGTATCAGAGCACAGCCATAAAATGATCAGGATGACAGCTTTGAAGTAAAAAGTTTTTCTTTATTTGGACACCATGGTGCAGACAGAAATGGAGGGTAGCTCTTACGCGTTTCACGCCTGTGTGGTGCTTCGTCAGAGAGTAAAAATGTAGTATCCTTAAGAATTATTAGAATCATATATATTATGGGCCATATTAATCTATTACCTACAGATTTCCTCAGTTTATGTACATTTATGTCTTATTAGTTGTTTTTAAACTACCACTGCTATTTATTTACTTTTTCTGTATTGTGGGGTATTGTGCTGGGTCCCGCTTGCGAGTGTAACTCCTCTCATTAACACAGAGGTATGACACTGCGGTATCCATGACGACTAGATGAGCTTGTAAACAACTGCACATTGCATGGAGCCCGTCGCGTCACTTCCGGTTTTGTCATTTCCGGTTATTAGAGCCACGGCTGTAGATAATTCCAATCGCAATCATATGTACTATATTAGGGGGGACCCAGCACAACATTTTTACTCTCTGACGAAGCGCCACACAGGCGTTTCACGCGTAAGAGCTACCCTCCATTTCTGTCTGTACCATGGTGTCCAAATAAAGAAAAACTTTTTACTTCAAAGCTGTCATCCTGATCATTTTATGGTAATGGGAATATCCCTCGAGTCCTGCAGATAAGGTCTGGGGAAGTAAGTCAGCCCTTACAAAGGGATAGGGGTTTGTTATTTTGGGATTTTTGTATGTTTTGCCTGAATAAAGGAACAGGCTCAATAAAGCCAAGATATAATTTCACCCAAATCGGTCTCCATTATATGCACCTCTGCCCACACCTCTTACAGGGTGATTTTAATTATCCATACATAGACGGGAGCAATTATATTAGCATTACAACAAAAGGAAACAGGTTTTTGGGGGGCTAAAAGGCAATTAAATTACCCAAATTATTAAGGAACCAGACAGGAAATGGGCATTAATGGATATGATAATATAAAACAATGTAGAAGCAATTATAAATATTCAATTCAGTGGAAATTTGTGAAACAGTGATAATACTGTAACATGGTCTCATTTGAAAAAAAAAAAAAAAATGATTAAAAAAACGTATTATTTGGGTTCACCAATGACTTGACATTTTTGAAAGGTAGATTTTTTTTTTTTTTTTCCATAAACGGAGGAATTGTTTACAAGGAATAAATGGGGATGACATTTGCAGGAAAAAATGTAGAAGATAAATGGGCAGTCTTTAAAACATTGTTAGAAAAGCACACTTATCAGTGTATACGCTTTGGTAATAAGTATAAAAGAAACAAGTCTAAACCAATGTAGCTAAATAAACAGGTAAGGGAGGAAATGGAAAAGAGGAGGCGTTTAGATTCTTAAAGTCAGAAGGAGGCATCATCTCAGAATTATAAGGAATATAACAAAAGTTGCAAAAGGGCAATCAAATTATCGAAAATTGAAAATGAAAAAAGGATTGCAGTAAAAATGAAGATCAACCCTAAAAAGTTATTTAAGTACCTTAATAACAAAAAGATTATAAAAAAGAATATACAACCCTTTCAGTGTAAGATGGGCAGGCAAATTATTGGAGATCAGAAACAATTAAGAGGTATTAAATAAATTATTTGTCTCTGTATTTACCGGGGAGGGGTCAACTGCAATAATATTGACTACACCTGCGTCGTCCCAAAGGCGGGATGCCTGAAAGGGTTCCCCAAGAGCTTCTCCCCTGTGCACAGAACCAGCATGCTAAGGGTTAATGTCTGTTTGCTTACTGCTACGTGTTTCGTCAATCCCACACACTGGAATGGAATAGCATGTACTTCAGGTACTCGCACTCTACATGTATAATAAGCAAAAGGAATGGAGCGGGACGCTGTGCCAAAGTCACCGGTATGCAGTTCCGGGGCTCCAGATTCTTATCCGGGTGCAATCCTGCAGTCCTCTGCTAGCAAGAGAGATTCCCATCTGCTACCCTCCTCGCGGGTTTCCTTGGCGTCTGATGTCACTGCCGGTCACGATCGTCACTTCCGGTATCGCCAGTGAGCCCGCTACGATTGCGCGGTTGGTCCGGTGCTCAGCCTGTCTTCTCTCCACACTGTCAGAAGTAATCTCAATGCGTTTCACAGCTGAACGCTGCTTCCTCAGCGTCCCCCTCCATTCCTAGTGCTTACTATATATGTACAGAGTGTGAGTACCTGAAGTACATTCTATTCTACTAAAGTGTTTTTGTTTGCATTGCACTACAGATGCAGCGGCCGTTTTTAGAAAATTTCTCTAAATGGATTTCGAGATTTCCCCAAGATTCTCTCAACATTTGCCATGGCAGACTAATGGCCCATCGGATTAACCCAGCAGGGGTCCCCAGTGTCATAACGGGGCTTGAATCTCGGGAAGTAGGTGGTCCCCGGGGCTGAAAATCAACTTTGTTCAGCTCAGGAGACCCCCTGCTCACAAACACTATAAATAAAATGGAAGTAGCTTCATTACCTTAGCGGCTAACCACTACGGCAATGAAGGGGTTAAAGCAGACAACCAGGTTTATTGGGGGGCAGTGGGGGTGAGTGAAGGGGGTAATAGCCCCAGGATGGTTGATTAGGCCTCTTGGGTAGGCATTGAGAGGGGTTAACCCCTTCATTACCTTAGCGGTAGTAACCGCTATAGTAATGAAGGGGTTAACCCCTTCATTACACACTGAGGCTTTACCACCCACCCTGTAGCAACTACCCCCTTCATTCAATCTGTCTACCTACAATAAACATTACAATAACTACTGTACCAATACACAACCCACCCCTTGCACCTCCAATAACCCCCCTAACACATACAGTACAGTAATGGACAAAATGACTATTATCCAGATATGGATAATAGTGCATTTGCCCATTTAAAATAAAACACAGTTAATCAGCAGCATAAAGTAAATTAAACTGGAACTTACCCCTGCCAGGATGAAGGATGTCCTCCTCACGCACAATAAAAAAAAAATTGACTGGCATGGTGGCACTCCCAAGCCTGTGGGCATGAGCTGCCACTATGCCGGGCAACATGCATCCTGCCAATCTTAAAAACAAGCCACTAATAAAACACACATTCAATTTTAATCTTAAAATGCCACACCAAAAAATTGACTGACATGGTGGCACACTCATGCCCTGTGGGCATGAGATGCCACTATGCCAAGCAATGGGGAACGTAAAAAAATACAAACATGCATCACATAAAACCACATTGCAATTACAGACAATAAAAAGGCCAAAAAAAACATTGAATGGCATGGTGACACACCCATGCCTTGTGGGCATGAGATGCCACTATGCCATGCAATGGGGAACATAAAAAAAATAAAAACATGCATTACATAAAACAACATCGCAATTACAGGAAAAAAGGCCAAAACACCCATTGAATGGCATGGTGTCACACCCATACTCTGTGGGCATGAGATACCACTATGCCATGCAATGGGGAATCTAAAAAAAAATACAACATTAAAAAAACAAAATCTATCTTTTTCTTACTTTTTGAAGTCTTCAACCTCCGAATCCAACTCCAACAGCAATACCAGCAACTCCAGGTCCACGACGCAATGATCCTCAACAGCCACGGTCCACAGGTAAATTCTTTAAGTCTTTTCTTCATCTGTACTGTAAGTTGTAATCCATTTTTGGGGTCTTCTTTATCTTCATCTGTACTTGTAATCCAATCGTGGTTCTTCATTATATTCTTCTTCACCTGTTAATCCAACAGGTGAAGTACTTATGACGATGCAGGTGTTGCTCCATCAGCTCCTTGGCGTCAAATGAAACTACACAGGCTTTTATAGGCCTTTGACGTCACATTTGAGAGGGAATGGTTCCCGTGCCTCTGATTGTTATCCCAGCCAATGTGCCTTTTTTTTTTTTTTCCCAAAAGGGAGTGAAGCCAGCCAATCTGAAAGGCTCAGCTTCTTTTAAGATGACGTCACAGAACTCAGAATGCCTGGCATCACATGGTTTACTAAAACCAATAGGATTGGGGCGTCATCCTATTGGTTTCAGTAAACCATGTGATGTCAGTCATTGGCCTTTTTTTTCTGTAATTACACTGTGGTTTTATTTAATGCATGTTTTTATTTTTTTAGGTTCCCCATTGCATGGCATAGTGGCATTTCAGGTGTGTCACCATGCCAGTCAATTTTTTGGTGTGCATTTTAAGATTAAAATTGAATGTGTTTTTGTATAAGAGACTTCTTTTGAAGATTGACAGGATGCATGTTGCCTGGCATAGTGGCAGCTCATGCCCACAGGGCATGGGAGTGCCACCATGCCGGTCAATTTTTTTTATTGTACTGTTGCTGTTGATGCCCACGGAGGACAAGGACGGTCATGAGGATGAGGACAGCCTTCATCCTGGCAGGGGTAAGTGCCAGTTTAATTTACTTTATGCTGCTGATTAACTCTATATTTTATTTTAAATGGGCAAATGAACTATTATCCATATCTGGATAATAGTAATTTTGTCCATTATTGTACTGTATGTGTTAGGGGGGTTGTTGGGGTACAGGGGGTGGGTTGTGTATTGGTACAGTAGGTAGTAGGTATTTTAATGTTTATTGTGGGTAGAGGGATTGAGTGAAGGGGGTAGTTGCCACTCAGGCCTCGATGTGTAGTGGGAGGGGTTAACCCTTTTATTACCATAGCGATTACTGCCGCTAAGGTAATGAAGGGGTTAACCCACCCCCTCCCCCCCAATTCCCACCCGAGAGGCCTAACCAACCATCCTGGAGCTATTACCCCCTTCACTCAACCCCTCTGCCTCCAATAAATCTGGTAGTCTGCCTTAACCCCTTCATTACCTTAGTGGTTAGCCGCTAAGGTAATGAAGATGCTTACATTTTATTTTTTATTTATAGTGTGTGAGCAGGGGGTCTCCTGAGCTGAACAAAGTTGATTCCAGCCTCGGGACCCACTACTTCCCAAGATACATGCCCCGTTATGGCGTGCTGGTATCCCTCTGCTTTGTTTAGATCCCACAGTCACGTGACCCACAGGATTTTAACATGGCGGAGATACCGGTGCCCCATAACGGGACCTGTATCTCGGGAAGTAGGGGGTCCACGGACTTGAAATCAATGCGGTTCATCTCCGGAGACCCCCTGCTACATTACTGTAATGTTTAAAGTTTTTTTAAAAACGCGCTCACCTGTGAGAGACGCAGTTAAGAGTGACTGATTCAGCCTCTCTCTTCGCGTCTCTTACAGACAGGCAGACCCGGTAGGATTAACACAGCAGGGACCCCTACTGTGTTAATCCAATGGGCCATTATGTCTGCACCAGAACACCTCCACACGGCGGAATTTAACATTTACCCAGGTAAATGTTCGAATAACGGCCGCTGCATCTGTATGTCTCCTTTATCTTTCTGATTTTGAGGGAACATCTACACTCATCTATATATGAAGAAAATCTTATGATAACACAATTGGAGAAGGCTGTTTATTTATCTACACATTGTAAGTGGCTGACATATGAGCCAAGATTTAATCAAGATACCCCCATATTGTTTCTGAAACAGTGTGCACTATACATTCTCCTCTTTTTTGGGTGATCCTGCTCCTTCTGGATTTTGTGAAGAGTTGTTGATACAACTCAAACAGAAAGTTATTTCAAAGTAAGAACAGTAGCAAACAACTTATTCAATAATGGTGCTTTTGAGTTGGATATAAACTCCATAATTTGTTGGAAGGAAGAGGAATAGTCAAATGGCTTCAGGTAAAGTACTTATGACGATGTATAAGCTATATCTCTTTATTCCCTGGGAAATATAAAAAATGATATTGAGGCTTCATGTGGCATATCTTTTTTCATCAAATATAGGTGCATAGTCCACCATCATATACCAGAATGGCCAGTACATAGGTTTTAATATGAAAAATAGAGCATTGGGTCCAGCCACTTGAGGTGCCCCTGCAGGAGATCTAGAGACATTCAAAAATATAAAAAATGGGTGCCAAAGCAAACAATGGGGTCAAGAAGTAAATATCATAAAAAAAGGGGAGTCAAGCACACCACAAATAAGGACAAGTCAAAAGGTAACAAAACAGGTCATTTAATGACTTGAAGTCATGGCAGCAGCCAACGCTTCGGTGCAGGCACCTTCATCCCTTAATTGCTAAAATATTGAAATATTTAACAGCGTTGCAAAAATCTATGATATACTGGAAAAATGCAACACTATCGAATTCTGATTATTGCATTTCCAAGCTAGAATACTAAATATGTTACAGAATATTTCCATGTTCCCTAAGGACAAAAACAGTCTTACAGCACGACTCTGTGGGAGGGTGTTTGACAGAAAGTTTCCACTTGTTATTTGCATTTCATCAGGCTAGTTAGATTGAATGTTTCAGTACTGTCTCAGTATCTACATATAATGTTAACTATTGTTGTCATATGTCTTCTCTATAGCATTGTGTCGGGAAATGCTTTGGCAATGTATAACAAACCAATGGTAATAGCTGATAACGGATGCAAAACAGATTTGTACAATGCAGAAGAGCAGTAAGCAAGCTCTGCAGATCTTCTTGGCAGTGTTGCCTTTAATACATAGTGAGGAATTTTACATTCATTATATCTGCTTATAACATTTGATGCATAGCTTATCTACTTGTGTGCCAGAATAACCCAGATCCATCTGTATTGCTGCAGAAAGATGTATTGTACCTGTCAGCCGGTCCTCCAGGTCTAACGCAAGTTATTATAACAGGACGAGATTTATTTCTGTCCTCGTGTGCTCCTCCTGGAAGTGGTGAAAAAGAATAGGCTTATTACTCAAAGCACACACATTCGGCTTACGGTTTTATAACTTGACATACATTACCCTTAACCATTGTACACAAATATAACATTCAGTGCTTTCTAACCACTCAAAACTCAACTGCAACAACACAACTACAAAATATGAAGGATTGCAGCAATACTGACTGAAATAACGATATAATTTTAAAGGTCAGAATTAACCGTTAGATTACAGTAGTCTCCAACTTTTTTTGGTTAAGGAACCCTATGTGAAATTCTGCAGAACCCCAACCCTCTCTAATAGCATGTCTGAGATAAGATACATTGTAAATTCTTCTGTATTTGGTACCCTTTTCAAATGACTTGAAAACTGCAGAGAACCCTTTAGGGATGCCCAGGGAACACAAGGATTCCTAGGAACCCCTGTTGAAAAACACACAAGTTCAAATATTGCAGAACTCCCCCTATACCTATCAATTACAGATTTTTAACCTCTTCGTGCGGACTGTGGGTATTAAACATTAAAATGTAGCCACTAGTAAACATTTGTGGTAGTTTTCATGACACTACATGTAGCACTTATCAATCTCCCTGCTTTATCACTATTCCTTCTACTCTTAGAGCTCTGTCAAATCCAGTTCTACTTCTTCTGGTACAATAGAAAATGTTCAATTTGCAACTACTGTACTTGGAATAGAACAGCTACGGAGGAAGGAAAAGCTATGGTCACTCATATTTAATGTACTTTAATATCTTCTGTGAACTAAAAACGTTTTTATTTATACAAATCTGTGGACTACAAATGACCAGATATGTATGAAGGAAAGATATAATAAAAATGATTCTGGCCTTGTTATGGTAAATTCACCTTTAAAGCAACAGTTCATTCCAATTTCATATGTATTGATTTAGATCAAATGGAAATAAATGTAATTAACA
Source organism: Ascaphus truei (assembly GCF_040206685.1). Lineage (NCBI taxonomy): Eukaryota > Metazoa > Chordata > Amphibia > Anura > Ascaphidae > Ascaphus > Ascaphus truei. Next base: position 101,106,007 of record NC_134487.1, on the reverse strand, counting down.
ATGTACTGTATATAGGATTTTTAAACCATGGTAACATTGAATTAGCATGTTATTAGGAAGCAAAGGTTCATTTTCATATTGACGATCTTGTATTTATGTTGATTCTGCCAAGCTACTCTTTAACATGGTACATATGTAACTAACCATATTCTCAAATGTGAGAATGCCAAAAGGGTCTGGGAGGAACACACTGTAATGCAGCATACATACCATTCCAGTCCAACATACCACGGGGAAGAGTCTAAATATTTTCTACATCCACACTGACGCTAGGCTAATGCCAAGTACATATCGCTGCTCTAAACCACAATACATTGTTCACTTGACAGTGATTGGAAACTTACCTCGTATTACAAATCCAAAGGTGTTTCCTTCTTTGTGCACAGTCACTTCCACAGTTCTAAAAATCACCGCTGATCCTTGTATTGCTGAGGAACACCAAGAATAAAAAATATATATATAGATGAGACATTGTACTGACAATCTAAGCCACTAAACTGAAGCATAATACAATTACCTTTAATAAGCAATATTTTGGCTTATAGAGAATAATGGGCAAGAGTAAGCCTTAATGGCCAAAGACAACCCTGTAAAAATATCCCGGCTGCCAAATTGGAATAGAAAGCCGAATACGGTTTGCACTGTCTTAATGTCCTTCCGTGAGCATAATATTTCAGTCAAGAAAGGGTTATGACTTGTAATACAGAAAGAATGATGTAGGCTTTTTATTCCATTAACACACAGGCACTTCAAACTTGTTTGCTAGTTACTTTATTAAATCTCCTCGAATCACACAAACTATAAACGTACTGTATATTTTGGTAAGCCAAAGTGGTTTCAGCATTTAGAGATCACTCTTGCAGTAACTCTGTAGGTCAGACTGGTATCTCCTGCATGTTTAAAGATCCAGCCTGGGGCGCATGTGGGGCTTTTAAACTGCCACATTTTGTGCCCAGCCGGGGGGGCTGATACCTGCATGACCTACGGAGGTAAATATCTCAAGAAGCAGGGGGTCTCCGGAGCTGAAATTAATCCGGTTCCGGTCCGCAGACACTTCCCACCCAGTTAAAAAAAAAATGATAATTAAAAACCCTAGGTGGAAATGCATCTTTAACCGGACCAAAAGATTAAAACCAAGACCAAAAAAACCAAAAGATTAATTGCTAATCTCCATTAAAGATGTTTTAACTGTGAAATATGACTTTGGTTATAAACATTCCATAATGACTCTGATTTAATCCTAATTGTAAATCCACTTTAAGTGATCTACAGAAAAGTGTGCAGCAACCCAATAACAATTGATCAGAGCAGAAACCCCTACATTTCATAAGGCATTGTAAACCATGTATGCTCTGGCAATGTACTTGGCATACTCCCTGCCCTTGCTTATTCATTAAACAAGGACAGTGCAATAGAGAAAAGAAAATGAAATTAAATGTAATTATTCTTTCCTGCGCACAGCTGCATACCAAACTTCCCTTTTAAGGATAAAAACAAGACATTAAATGGACACCCCTCTTCATTTTAAACAAATGATTGCCTTTCATTAACGGCAGCCAAGATCAGAATAGCAACAGGGCATAATGATACCAGACAAAGGGAGAAGCCACCATAACATTGCATGTTAATACCAATATTATAGCTCCATTTACCACCAGTGTGTGTGGAAACAAGATACATGGGATGTAAAAATAAAAAAAGTTATTTGGGAAGAACCTTCTATTTTAGCATTTGCTTGTATGAGTGAATTATCTTTTATATTCTGAGCACCATTTCAGAGTATGGTAAAAAGACCCTACGTCTTTTTAGAAATACAACCATCATTAAGACATGGAGATGAGACCTCACAGAGTCTGCAGGTTCTGATTCAGTGCATTAAAAGATAGGAAATACTCTGGCATTCCTCGCTCTGTTATATATGCAGTGTGAGAGGAGATGCCAGAGAACACTACATGCGGGGAGGAACAAAGTTGACAGTTACATTCCATAGTCATGTACTGTATGTCCTTGGAAGTGAGCAAATGTTTGTAGATTGTTTAACCTTCTGAAAAATTAATAGAGAAGTTCACATTCCAACTGCTCAATGTGACCTTAGAACAAATAGATTGGACACCTGAACTAGACAAATATTTTATCTACACTATGAAGCAACCATGGAGAGAGATAGGATGTACAAAATTATACTATGCAAGGTTGGGAAGTTTCTTTTTAAGCCCATACATATGCAGTTTACATAACAAGCACACTACTTCCACCTGACCTTCGAGCCGGCAATGGAGCTACGTCGCCCCCTTCCCCCCCTTGTATACATATCTCTATAATAATACCTATAATAAATAAACACAAACAGAGGCCTTTAGGTACAGAGGCCGTGGCCTTTAATAAAATACATTATGTAAGCCGATAAGTGCCACCCTGCCAGAGTGCTCAACGACAGGGTAAAGGCCAATGGTACTCAAACCATGTCCTGCAACTCCCACCAAGCGGACACAACCCTGGCCCGGCTGCTTAGTGAGAATGGGCACCAGGAAGTCACATTTAAATGAGTCGTGCCCACTCGCCACTCACAGCCACCACAGGGCTTTACAGAACCATAGAACCCCGTCTGGCAAGGTTACCCTGCACTTACCCCTCAACAGCCGCAGTGACAGAGGCTATCACCCCGAAATGCCCACCTCAAAAACATATATAGATATATATTTTTTTTTTATAAAGTTCAACACGTACAAGCATCAAACAGTAAAACAGTATATCCTCATAACATCATAACAAAGGGACGGGTGCCCCTGCAGAACCTAAATAGCCTCTCTACTGGGCCCCTCTCCACAGTGTTGTAGAGAGGGGAGAGGGGGGAAGAAACCTGCACAACAGAGGAATAAGTGGGGGGGGGGGGGGGAAGGCCTAGTCCCGGCAGTAATGCTGCACTGTTGCCTAAGGCAGGGGTAAGCAAACTTTTTATGCCGAGCCCCCCTTTTTATCCATGAAATTTCTCGGGCCCCCCCTGCCTGATGTAATCAAAATCACATAAAAAAAAACCTTTATTAAACGGTATACAATGTAAACACAAATATGTCTAAGGCCGCGAATATAGTGCCCGTGACGGAGACGCTACCAAAGTTGTATTTTGCTTTGCTTTGCGGCGGCGGCGGCGACGTGGGTGACCAGGCCATTGATTGGTTCAGGGGCTGTCACATGAGGCGACAGCCCCTGAAAAATCAAATATTGCCGGCTTAAAAAAAATCGCGTCACCACGTCACGCTTACTATAAGCGCACACGGCAGCGACAATGCATTTGTTTTCAAACGACGTTGCGTCACCGGCACTATAAGCGCAGCCTCAAAACTTACATACTTCAACAGCTCGCTCTTGCAAAATTAGGCTGCGTCCACGCTGCCGCTGAGAGCGGTGACATCACCAACTCTCCAAGCATGAGCGCAGGGTGTCCTGCATAATTTTGCAAGCACGAGCGGGGAAGTGTTTACACTTTTTTTTTTTTTATTATTTCTGTACATTCATAGTATCAAAAAACCAACAGATAAAAATACTCTCTTATCAGCAACCAGACATCATCCAGGCGCATTGAAGAGAGGCTTGCCATATTCGCAATTTCTGCGTGCAATACGGATCACAAGTGACCAATCACAGCTGGACGAGGCGCTAATAGAGATGAAAGAAAAGTTCCTGATGCGGGGATATGCATATAATGATGTCTCTCTTGCCTTGGAGCAGGCCAAAAGTGTGGACAGAAGCAGGTTGCTGACACCCAAAGACCAAAAGACTGACGATAACCGGTTCAACATTAGAAGCACCTTCAGTACGGCATCTGGCTTCATCAAGAGGTGCATACGTAAGCATAGCCACATCTTGACCAATGACAAAGTGATTGGCAACAACTTTATCAAACCACCCAGATTCTGCTATCAAAGGGGCCGAAACCTGGGCGACTACCTTACAAAAGCAGATCCTACCGCCAAGTATGCTGCAAAACCAATGTGGCTATCCAGACCAGCAGGCGTGTATAAATGTCACGGTTGCATCAACTGCCAGTACTTGATATTGGGGAATTCCTACCCACACCCTCACACTGGCATCCGCCAGAAGATCAAGGATACAATGAATTGTGAATCCAAATACGTTGTATATTTTATACAATGCCCATGTGGCCTTTATTACGTGGGAAAGACAATGAGGATGCTTAAAGAGAGATTAGCCCTACATCGTTCTGCCATACGGAAGGCACTGGCTGATACTGAAAACAAGGAGGATTTGTCACATCAACCAGTAGCAAGACATTACAAAGAGAAGAGGCATGGGCTCGCCACCTTGCGTTGTATGCCAATTGCCCAGGCACGGACTTCGGGGAGAGGAGGGAATCGCAACAGGACACTACTACAGCTTGAAGCCAGACTCATCTACAGTTTGGGCACATTGAGCTCACGGGGTCTAAATGAGGACTTCAGATTAAGCTGTTTCCTGTAATCTCCGCACCTGGCCCATTGAGCTGCCTGCTGATACTAGGATTCATCTTTAACAGCAAAACCAGCGCATACTGCCTTGGGGTGTCAGCCAGTTAGCCACATTTCCTCCATCATGTCTGGCAACTTAGGTCCCTTGCAGTCAAGATCCACCTGTGGCAATGTTTGCTGAGAGCGAGTCACACAGCATTTATCACTAGTTTCTCCATGTGACAGTGTCTGCATTATGTGTTTACAGGTATGTTGGTATTTAAGGTGTCGCTCCCTGAAAAGATAAATAGTCATCAATGCATTATCATTTCTTACAATACGCATTATGCGTTCTATGGCTGAGTGCTTTCAGCATTTATATACTGTCTTTTTTGTTTGTGCAAATTATTATGCTTTGATGCACGATTTCACTTTTTATGTATGCTGGTGCATTACAGTGTGTCAGATACCTCAGGTCCCTTTTAGTCAAGAGCCACCTGTAGCAATGTTTGCTGAGAGTGTGACACAGCATGTATTCTAATTTATTATCAGTTTCTCTATTTGACATTGTCTGCATTATGTATTTTTGTTGGTTTTTTAAGGTGTCGCTTCCTGACATGATGCATAGAGTCATTATTGCATTATCATTTCTTACACTATGCATTAGGCGTTATATGGCTGAGTGCTTTCAGCATTTATATATTGTCCTAGATTCCAGTCAGCCACGTCATCCACACGTGTGTATATATGTTTTAATCCCTCACATTTTTTTGCACATTTATGGTGAGCACATCAGGTGTTTCACATGTTTCGCTTAACTTGCAGTTACAATGTGTATTTTGCACGTCCCTGAAATAGTTAAATATCAGCTCCAGATCAGTTTAGCCCATGCGCACTCTCTCCGGTTATCCAAGATATCGCTGGGTCTGGCAGACTTATGTAGTCTCTCAGCAGTAACATTATGCAATTCCTGAGCCTTTTTGCGCATGCCTAAACACATATCAGGTAAACAAATATAGAGTTAATATATTCAAAATGGATGCTCTTTACCTGCTGATACTGTGGATGCATGTCACATAGGCAGGTGAGGCTAATTAACTGTGATTGGTTTTGTTGAATTGCACTGGGGTTTGGGGTATATATATGTATTGTGCACTGCATTCAATTGCACCACCTTGAGAAAGGTCCCACTGGGGGACCGAAACGTCGGTTTTTGTGTCTTCTATCAAATATAGAACATTTTTGATTTACTTACCTGCGTGCTGTAACCGGTATCGTATGGTCTGTTATTGCTTTATGGGATAAGCACCAAAACTTATTTACTTGCATATGGTGTGCCGGCTGTGCATTGGATTATATATATATATATATATATATATATATATATATATATATATATATATACACACATACATACATATATATATACACACACACACACACACACACACACACACACACACCGGAGAGAAAAACAACCTTATGAGAAGCACACGGACATAACTTAAAGTGTAACAAAAAGATAGTTTATTAAGGTGAGTTAAAACAGGGGATAAAGTTTAAAAGAAGAGGGGGGCTCAACTAAACCAAACAATATGGACTTAGAGGCAAGGGTCTAAACATATGGGTCTAGCAACATACTTATAATACACTGACGGCTGTTGCATAACTATTTATACTGATACACTCTTTATCACCTTAGGACTCCATGCTCATATATCTCCTTTAGATTAATAGCCCCTGTAACTATTGCCTTGGGCTTTAGAGTGTGTCCGCCCACTTCTTTATGGTGAAGGTTCGATCTTCACAATGGTCTGTGCGGTTGCCATGACAACCGCACGTCATGACGCACGATGCGTGATGGTGTCGTGCGCATTCTTTTCTGCTCAGACGGGTGGACATTGCAGGCAGTCTTCTGTTGATGGCAACTGTTGCCAACCTCCCCCTGCCTAGTGGCCGCTTCAGGTCTTCGTTAGAGGTATTAACACGGCGGCACGCCATGGCACTCATGGCGTGGTGACGTCATGTGTATCGTCACGTTATTTGCATAAAGATTAACGAAGGGGGTAACATGTGATACTGGTAGTCCAATGAGATGCCCTATCGTTATACAACAGAGCTTGTGACGCTGCTCTGTCTGCAGATACCCCCTTTTTCTACAGCTGCTTGCAATTGTTGATTCTTTTGGCGCGAATTTTGTTATTATGATTTCCTTATAAATGCTAGCCCATTTTCTCCCCTCACCACTCCCAGAAGACAGTTTCTCGTCAAAACGCGTTGGAGTGGGAGTCTTGCTGAGGGGGGCCCCTACCTTTCCCCATCTGACATGGAGTTCTGACCCACCTTTTTGCCTGAGACACCCCTACACTGAGCGGTGATGTATATCTCATATTGGCAAAAATAACATCATTGTATCCACTCTATGCAATTATTGCACATAATTATATTGTGATTCCTTTCAAGTGGAAACAACTTTCATAGTGTGGGTTGATTACTAGACAGGTGTGCTCATATAGAGCCTGCTGTGACCTGTGCATGCTGTGTTTTGCATTTATGTTTAGACCCTTGCCTCCAGGTCCATATTGTTTGGTTTAGTTGAGCCCCCCTCTTCTTTTAAACTTTATCCCCTGTTTTAACTCACCTTAATAAACTATCTTTTTGTTACACTTTAAGTAATGTCCGTGTGCTTCTCATAAGGTTGCTTTTCTCTCTGTTGTTTCTATACTGTATTATTTCAAACCTTTAGCACCACTGTCAAGTTTAAATAATATATGACTTACTGACAGTTGTTTTGGACACTAAGAATTTGAGTGTGAGAGATATTTCTGTGTGTTTCAACACATATATATATACACACACACACACATATATATATATATATATATACACACACACACACACATATATGTGTGTGTATGTGTGTGTGTGTGTGTATATATATATATATATATATATATATATATATAATCATATATATACACATATACATATACACATATATATACACACACACACACACACACACCTGGTGGGTGTGGGTGTGGGTGGGGAGGGTTGTAACTAAGCCTGCTCAGGTCCCCCCATGTGCTGCTGAAAATGGGCAGGGCCTGGGACATAGACATTTCAGCCGTGCTGAGCCGCGCACCTGCTCTGCCTCGCCTGCTCAAAATGGAGCTTTTTCCTGTCCTTGCAGGCGAGGCAGTGAGCGTGCTCTGGGGGCGGGGCGGAGGCGGGGACGGAGCAGAGGCGGAGCGGAGGCGTGCCAGGAGGCTGAGCGGGAGGCGGGGCTAGTCCCTCGCTCCCATTGGATGTGAGCGGTCACATCGCTTCCCCGAGGGGCAAATTTGAAACTTCCCTGTCTGTTCCAATTTTCTCAGCCTCCGAACGCATCAGCACGCATGCGGAGGGGGAAACTATAGCCGCACTGATGACAGATGCAGGGGGTTTGTGCATCTGCTCAGCGCGGCTCAGCCCGCCTAAGCGAGCTTGGACTTACTATGTCCCAAACAGACAGGAGGAGGAGGGCTTGTCTGTGTGAAGGGAAGGCCCCGCAGCAAGGCCTGCCCCCTCTGCAGGCAGACACAGCTGAGAACTCGAAGCAGCCTCTGCACGGAGCTTCTGGCCGCCCGTGCACAGCTCTGCCCGCCCCCAGGTTTCCCTGCACGCAGCCTGCGCCCCCCATACATAATCTTGCGCCCCCCAGATTGCGCACCGCTAGCCTAAGGGGCTCAAGGCTACTTTCTTTCGACAAAATACGAAGATCTCAATTAGTCCGGTTAAAACCAGATCTTTGTGAAATACATATGAATACGGTGGAAAGGTGCAGACTACTAAACGGAAGACATCAAAATCCAGAAAATGTAATGATGGGATTTGTTGCACTAATAACCACAATAGTAAATAACTGCAAATAGTTAGTAAGAATACAACTATACAGGACTTGACAAATCATGGGTCACAGATATTGTTGGCACCTAAAGAATTGAGTAGTTCTCCATTATGGCAGCTACATGTGTTCCCGTGGGGCTAATATGCAGCATCTCCATATTGAACTCCAGTTTAATTTAAATACCATCAGTTTGTATTATTGTTTAAGTATATATATATATATAATTATATACAGAATTTAGTGAATAACCCCTTTTGATCTATATGGTCTAGTCAGAAACCACATAGTGTTAGTTCATTAGATTATAACCATGTGCCTCACACGAAGGACAAAGTCTCACAATATTTTTCCCGTTCATAAAACCACTTTTCTGAAAATGTCTCCATGTCTGCCATGGTAGATAATGTTTCCATTATCATAACAGAGATCTAATTGTTTAATTGTGGGGGAAGCGTTTTTCAACCAGTTACATTATACACATATTGTAACTATGAGACAGTAACGACCTCGAGCACCACATTCCCAATCCTTGGTATCTCCATATAACAGAGCGTTATAATTAAGGTCTGGATTGAAGTCTAGGAAATATCCACTTAATACAGTACCAGCATTTCCACCAGAGTACTTGGGACATTTCCAACCTGTATCAGTCTTACATTTAGCAAAAACTTTTGGACTATGTATAAATACAGAAGTTTATCGCCTTCAAATTGGCTGCTTCAATTGCTTTTCATAACCGTTTAAAAGAACCGGGCACCTACATTTTACGAGATCGCTCCTAGTTCTGATCTGAAGATATAATACTGTACAATTGGTACATCGCCATGTAAAACATTACATCCAGTTTCATAGGCATTATCTTGAAAAGTTCAAGCATACATGGATTAAGCCAGCTAAGATACAGAAGAATTTTAACTAAAGACTCTACTAGGAGAGTTAAAAAGGAGCATCAACCAGGCAATCTGTGTGTATATATTACATGTACAAAAATCAATGAGTGTATCAAAAACAGATATGTAAACATATGTGCTGTCAGGGGTGTGCAAACTATTAGAGCTGCTCCCCCCCTGCCTTCTCCCCCCCCCCCCGTGCTTGCACCCTTCTCTGCCGGTGTCAATAGACGCAGTGGGGTCACGTGACATCACACGACCCCGCCGCGTCATTTGACGCTGCTTTGCCATGGCGACGGTCACATGAACTCATGACGTATCACACCAGCCTTCTGAATCTAGGTAAGCGGAGGTTGCCTTGGGGAAGAGTGCGGGGCCTCTGCAACCACCGCGCCACCCCAGAAAAATATCTCCCGCCCCCCAGTTTGCGCACCCCTGTGCCAAGTCAATCAATATTTAGTGAAAAAACATTACAAAACAGAATGCAAGTAGTGTAATAGAATCACAAAGCTAAATGTCCATATTAATAAATAATATGGACATTTGGCCGTGTGATTCTTTAGGTTATGTGTCTCTGATAACTTATTTCTATTCCCCTCATTTTCCCCCCAGTTCTGTCTCCATATATATTGTTACGCTATTCTTAGTTGATTGTGTATGTAGGAATGTTTTAATGAATAACAGGGAGAATATACAGTATACAGTATCTATTATTATTATTATGTTTGTTTGTTAATAGGTATTACATTTATTTTAATAGTAACTTAATAAATGTAAGTTTTATTTTCTGGTCATATTTAACTTTCATGAGTGCAAATCGCAGTGCTTGCCCTTTTGTGACCCTATTTCTAGCTATTAAGGAAGGAAGAAAACTAAAAGGTATACAGTACAGGACAAAATACTTTGACTAAATAATGCATGGGTTGGTGCACACAGGGAACAGCCTTCTGGCAAACAGGACAAGTGAATTATTAAGCCTAGAAATTAATATTTAACCTAGAGATTAAGAAGATCTTGACCTGGCACCAGCACCCCATTCCTCACAAGGTGCCTTAGATTTGTCAACTCAATATACAGTAGTTCTTATGAAAATCCTTTTAGGAAGTGTGGGGATGCGAGTCGTTTAAATATACTTTGCATATCTTATTTGCACATCTCTCATGTACCTCAGGTGTGCTGCTTTTTGAGCACAAACGTCTCTCCATATGTTATTTGGAGGGAGGTTTAAGGGGGTATACATATATACATACATATATACAGTATATACACATACACACATACATACACATATATATATATACATACACACACATACATATATATATACACATATATATATATATATATCTTAATATATAAAATCGAATGGTTAGTGAGGTTAGTGCTATCTGCGGTGAATCTGATTGGTCCTCAGCCTCTGGCCAATCAGATTGCTGTGTGTGACGTCACCCAACTGCCACTCTCTTCCCCTGAGAGACCCGGCGTTGCCCGGGATGTAATGTTCCCGTTCCTCTCTCTCTCCTCCCCCCTCTCTCTGTTTGTCCCCCATTCACATCAATCCAGTCCCCCCACCCTCCCTCCTTTACAGCTTTATGTAGCGTGTGTGCGTCAGTCACTGTGTGTTTGCGCGCGCGTCAGTGAGTCTGAGGCAGAAACACAAACACACACAGACTGACTGACGCACACACAGTCAGTGTGTGCTTGTGTGTGCGCCTCAGTCAGGGTTTGTGTGCGCGTCAGTCAGTGTGTGCGTGCGTGCGTGCGGCAGTCAGTCAGTGTGTGCGTGCGTGCGGCAGTCAGTCAGTGTGTGTGTGCGCGTGCGGCAGTCAGTGTGTGTGTGTGAGGGTGTGTGTGCGCGTGCGGCAGTCAGTGTGTGTGGGGGGATGTGTGCGCGCGTCAGTCGGTGTGTGTGTATCAGTCGGTGTGTGTGTCAGTCAGTGTGTGTGTCAGTCAGTGTGTGTGTCAGTCAGTGTGTGTGTCAGTCAGTGTGTGTGTCAGTCAGTGTGTGTGTGTGTGTGCGCGCGTCAGTTAGTGTGTGGGTACCAGTGGGTGGTCCGCTGCAGTGTAGTGCGGCAGCAGCGTGTGTTGGTGTCAGGTAATGGTTGTGTCAAGGGGTGTGGAGGTGTGGGAGGTGATGTGAGTGGAGCGCCGGGGAGGGGAGTCAGGGGAGGGGAGGTGAGTCAGCGGCGGGGAGGGGAGGTGGGTCAGCGCCAGGGAGGTGAATGAGCAGCGAGGAGGGAGGTGAGTGTGATGGGGGTGTAGGAGGTGTGTGTGTATACACGGCGTTGGCCGGAGGGTGCGTGCGTGCGGCAGTCAGTCAGTGTGTGCGTGCGTGCGGCAGTCAGTCAGTGTGTGTGTGCGCGTGCGGCAGTCAGTCAGTGTGTGTGTGAGGGTGTGTGCGCGCGTGCGGCAGTCAGTGTGTGTGGGGGGATGTGTGCGCGCGTCAGTCGGTGTGTGTGTGTCAGTCGGTGTGTGTGTCAGTCGGTGTGTGTGTCAGTCGGTGTGTGTGTCCGTCGGTGTGTGTGTCAGTCAGTGTGTGTGTCAGTCAGTGTGTGTGTGTGTGCGCGCGTCAGTTAGTGTGTGTGTGAGCCAGTGTGTGTGTGTGTGTGTGAGCCAGTGTGTGTGTGAGCCAGTGTGTGTGTGTCAGTCAGTGTGTGTGTGTCAGTCAGTGTGTGTGTCAGTCAGTGTGTGTGCGCGCGTCAGTTAGTGTGCGTCAGTCAGCGTGTGTGTGTGTCAGTAAGTTGTGTGTGTCAGTCAGTGTGTGGGAGGTGATGTGAGTGGAGCGCCGGGAGGAGAGTCAGGGAGGGGAGGTGAGTCAGCGGCGGGGAGGGGAGGTGGGTCAGCGCCAGGGAGGTGAATGAGCAGCGGGGAGGGAGGTGAGTGTGATGGGGGTGTAGGAGGTGTGTGTGTGTGTGTGTGTGTGTGTGTATACACGGCGTTGGCCGGAGGGAGGGAGTGAAAGGCAGGGGAGTGAGCGCCGGGGAGGGGAGGTGAGTCAGCGCCGGAGAGGGAGGTGAGTGTGATGGGGGGGAGGAGAGGTGTGTGTATACCCGGCGTTGGCCGGAGGCAGGGGGGGGGGCGTCAAAGGCAGGGGGGGGGCGTCAAAGGGAGGGGGGGGGCGTCAAAGGGAGGGGTCAAAGGCAGGGGGGGGGCGCCTCAAAGGCATGGATTCCTCCCCCTGCATTTCCTCACCTAGCAGCATTAAGTCCCTGCCGCCCTCCTCCTGCTCCTCGGGGATGTTGAGCCGTAGAGAGCATGCTCTGGGAGGTGGGGGGGTAGGTGGGGGGGGGGGGAGAAGTGGGGGGGTGGGGAAGTGGGGGAGCGACACACGCGACACCTACCTGTACTTCCGGGCACCGCCATCTTCTCAGTGGGCGCCGCGAGGGAGGAAGGGGGTCCTTCCGGGCGCCGCCATCTGTTCCAGTTGGAGGGAGAGAGGTGAGTTGTAGCGGCGAGGGGGAGAGAGACCTGGCGTTGGCCGTGAGTAAAATTTCCCGCTCCCTTCTCTCTCCCTCTTTCTCCGTGTTCCCCAGAGGGGAGGGACGAACAGTGGACAGGAGGGGGGGATGAACAGTGGACAGGAGGGGGTGGGGACGGACAGTGGACAGGAGGGGGGGGGACGGACAGTGGACAGGATGGGGGAACAGTGGACAGGAGGGACGGACAGTGGACAGGAGGGGGGGGGGGCAGGAGGGGGGGGACGGACAGTGGACAGGAGGGACGGACAGTGGACAGGAGGGACGGACAGTGGACAGGAGGGACGGACAGTGGACAGGAGGGACGGGTGGACAGAAGGGGGGGCAGTGGACAGGAGAGGGGGGAGGTGGACAGGAGGGGGGGGAGGTGGACAGGAGGAGGCGGGGGAGGTGGACAGGAGGGGGGGGGGGGCGGTGGACAGGAGGGGGGGGGCGGTGGACAGGAGGGGGCAGTGGACAGGAAGGGGGGGCAGTGGACAGTAGAGGGGGGAGGTGGACAGGAGGGGGGGGGAGGTGGACAGGAGGGGGGGGGAGGTGGACAGGAGGGGGGGAGGAGGTGAACAGGAGGGGGGGAGGAGGCGGTGGACAGGAAGGGGGGGCGGTGGACAGGAAGGGGGGGCGGTGGACAGGAGGGGGGGCGGTGGACAGGAGGGGGGGCGGTGGACAGGAGGGGGGGGGCGGTGGACAGGAGGGGGGCGGTGGACAGGAGGGGGGGCGGTGGACAGGAGGGGGGGCGGTGGACAGGAGGGGGGGCAGGTGGACAGGAGGGGGGAGAGGTGATGCCGTTGGGGAGGGGGAGAGGTGATTTGGAGCGGGGAGGGGGAGAGGTGATGCCGCTGGGGAGGGGGAGAGGTGATTTGGAGCGGGGAGGGGGAGAGGTGATTTGGAGCGGGGAGAGGTGATTTGGAGCGGGGAGAGGTGATGCCGCTGGGGAGGGGGAGAGGTGATTTGGAGCGGGGAGGGGGAGAGGTGATGCCGCTGGGGAGGGGGAGAGGTGATTTGGAGCGGAGAGGGGGAGAGGTGATTTGGAGCGGGGAGAGGGGAGAGGTGATTTGGAGCGGGGAGAGGTGATTTGGAGCGGGATGGGGGGAGAGGTGATGCCGCTGGGGAGGGGGAGAGGTGAGTTTGAGCGCCGCTGGGGAGGGGGAGAGGTGATGCCGCTGGGGAGGGGGGAGAGGTGATTTGGAGCGGGGAGGGGGAGAGGTGATTTGGTGTGTGTGTGTGTGTGTGTGTGTGTGTGTGTGTGTGTGTGTGTGTGTGGGGTGCGCGAGCCGAGGGGGAAGAGAGTAGCAGTTGGGTGACGTCACACACAGCAATCTGATTGGCCAGAGGCTGAGGACCAATCAGATTCACCGCAGATAGCACTAACCTCACTAACCATTCGATTTTATATATTAAGATATATACATACACACACATATATATATATATACACACACACACAAACACAACTTGAGACTCTAGTAAAATAGGTCTTGGTCTCTTTAGATTTTATTTAGTGCCTAATCTGCTTTCGGAGTCCGGGGTGCGGATAGGATTTTGGCGAAATACGTGCTGGAAATCCGCAGAACAGATTCCGGCTGTTGCAGCCGTCTCTAGTATTATTATTAAATATTGTGACATTTGAAAAAGGAAGGGGCTATTTCCATATGCAAGGCCGCATCAGTCCCACCTCCACAATCCCGCCAAATACATCTACTTGCGGACCTGGCTGTAAATATAGTAACATTACTAATGACCAAGTTCTTATTTGGGTCACCTGCTGAGTCATCTTCAAAAAACTGTTTTGTAAATCTTTTTATTTTTGATTTCCAAAGTATAAGATACAAACACAATGTTTATAAGAGAATCCAAATAGTACAGAGAAGAGAAGTATAGTACAGAGAATAGATACATCTTGTAATTGCAACTATATTGGTAATTATAATGTTTACACTCCAAATGATACAAGTTAAAATCAATATATCCAACACAAAGAAATAACATTCATTTAAATGTAGCCAGGTCCCCCTTTCCCTCCGATGCGGGAGTGGAGAAGGGGGAGCTACAGCTGCGGACACAGCGAGCTCCATGGCGGAGGCATACACAGGGCGCCACCATTGTTGTTTGCCGTGCATGTGCAGTAGACACCTAACGTATGCGCAGTGTTCCGCATAGCGGCGGCCATTTGGGAGAGGTGCGCATGCGCAGTAGCACCATAGTAGCGGCGCTCATCTTAGGTTATGCTCCGCAGGGGAACTACATATCCCAGGATCCTCTGGGGTGGCCTGATGTGAGGAGAGGCGCAGTTTGGTGGGAAAGAGCGTGAGGTGGCAGTTGGTTCCAGGAGGCAGAAGGGGAAGGTAGGGTCTGGGTGTCAGTGGCTCCCAGAATAGGCCTTGATTGCCCCTCAGGCCCCAGTTAGGACCCAACCATCCTCAGATTATGGCTGCTACAGGGAAAGGCCCCTAGATAGGGACATTTCCCCAGTAGCTTGGCAGTGATAGGAATCAGCGACAGGACGCCACGCAGTGACTTGCGGCCGGTGGTCTGGGACCAGACCACTCATGATATAGACTCAAAGGTGAGACCCTCCAACGGGAGTTCACCCCAAGCAGAGGCGGACGCCTTCGCGAACCGATGATGTCGCTGGATCAGCGGATCCCTGTTTGTTATTCAGCAGTACCCAGGTGCTGGAGCGCCCGGGCAGGTACCCCACCTAAATTCACCAACGGTCCATGGGCTGGCGCTATTCCATACACTTTTGGGTGGGCCCTGACATTGGGGGAAAAGGACATCAGAGATATTGGTAACTATGTACAATCAAATCATCTTCAATTTGTATGGGGTGCTCCAAAGTTGTATTTGTTTTTTTCCCCCATTAGATGTGTGGGGAACTTATGTTCTCCTTGTAAGACAAACATAGGAGAAAACAAAAGAGTGCATGACAATGTTGTATTGGTAATGAATGGGATGAGGAAAGATATATCCAAGGTACTTATAACATTTCAAATAAATGAACGTAATCAATTGGAGAACCGGACCACCCCCACTTCTGGTACCCCACTCTGCACTATCTGTCAAGATAATATTGGTTTATTCTGTGTTTAGAATACTGACTTCATCAGACTCTACCCAGCACAGAATGTGTGTGGCTTAAATGCCTCTCATTTTTGAGCATATGCAATACAAACTTATACACCAGCGGTGCGCAAACTGGGGGGGGGGGGAGGGGCGGGAGATTTTGCTGGGGGGGCGCAGGCCGTTGCAGAGGCCCCGCACTCTTCCCCCAGACATTTAATTTAATGCCGGGGAATCACGTGAGGCCTCTGCAAAGCTATACTTACCGGGATTCAGAAGCTCTGTGATGCGTCGACATGGCAACATGGCAACGCAGCGTCAAATGACGCCGCGGGGCCATGTGACGTGACGTCACATGCGTCAAATGACGCCGCGAGTCACGTGACGTTACATGACCCAGAGCATCATTTGACCCAGCACCAAGGTAGGGAGGGGGGGCACCATCACCGAGGCAGGGGGGTGCAGCTGGAAAAGTTTGCGCTCCCATGTTATACACAACTGTGCCACTTGACAGCACATTTACAGTGGTATTGCGCAGGGGTGTGCAGACGGGGGGGGCGCAACATTTTCTGGGGGATGGGGGTGTGGCGCTTACAGAGGACCACGCTCTTCCCCATAACATTTAAATGAAATGCTGGTGGAGCGTGCGAGGCCTCTGTAGATCCCATACCTGCCCTCAGGTGGCTTCTGGCAACGCGTCACTGAGGCAACGTGACGCCAGAAAATAGTAAGGGGGGGGAGCGAGCAGGGGGGGAGTGCACGCAGGGGGGCGCAGACAAAAGAGTTTGCGCACCCCTGGTATAGGGTATTTAGCATACGGCAATCTTTTTATTGACCACAAAAGACACAGATGTTTATTCACGAGAAGATACCAGTAAATAATGTTAAGGAGAGCAAAGGATCTCGCTGTCATGCATTTCATGTTCTTATTGGTATTCGAGAACCTCAACTGGAATTAACCATAGCACTTCCTTTTACCGAATTCTCTGGCAACGGCAGGACCGCCAACAGAAATCGTGGGGCCCGGGACAAACATTTTAAGCAGGCCCCCCCCCCCCCGTGTCGGCGGTATTGCCCCTCCCCCATTTCACACCTCACGAGCCCCGCCTCTTCCCATGTATTTCTCTCCCTTCCGTCTCACCCTCCCGCCTTGCATGTATTTGTCTCCCCTGCTTCTCACTCTTACTCCCTCTTCCTCACTCACCCCCTCTCCTCTCCCTCTGTCAATTACCCCACGCTCACTCATTTCGTACCCCCCTACACACAATTCCCCCCACAAGATATATACCAAAAAACTTCCCACCCCAAAATATACACAACCCCCCCCCTCCCAAATGCATACAAAAACCCCACCTACTCAATACATACATATACCTAACCCAATAAATATACATATACATATACAGTATATATATTTATATATAGACACACACACACACACACACACACACCTGGGAATGTGTGTATGTGTGTGCGTATATAAATATATATATATATATATATATATGCCTTAGACATGCAGATGAGCATACAGTTGTGTATATATATATATATATATATATATATATATATATATATATCCAATCCATATAAAAATACCCCAAGCCCCCCAATCCATGTAAAAAATACCCCAAGCCCCCCAATCCATGTAAAAAATACCCCAAGCCCCCCAATCCATGTAAAAATTACCCCAAGCCCTCCAATCCATGTAAAAATAACCCCAAGCCCCCCAATCCATGTAAAAAATACCCCAAGCCCCCCAATCCATGTACAAAATACCCCAAGCCCCCCAATCCATGTACAAAATACCCCAAGCCCCCCAATCCATGTACAAAATACCCCAAGCCCCCCAATCCATGTAAAAATTACCCCAAGCCCCCCAATCCATGTAAAAATACCCCAACACCCCCAATACATATATATAAGGGGGGGCGACGCTGCGGGGGGCGATGCTGCAGGGTGGGAGCAATATGGGGTGTCTGCGGCTGCGGGATGTGTCTGGCGGCTGCGAGGGGTGGCTGGACGTCCCATCCTGCGGGGAAGGTGTGGCGGTGCTGCGAGGGGGCCAGCCCCGCTGCAGGCACCCCACGTTGCTGCTCCCGGTGTGCTGCAGGGGTAGGGCCGATGCTGGCCCGATGCTGCAGGGGGAGGGGTGTGGCGGGACGGCCCGGTAGCAGCTTGCCCCGATGCTGCTGCGGCGGTGGGGGCTGGCGGTTTTGTCCCGGTGGCTGCCGGGGGGACGTGGTGGGGGGATTAGGTGGCAGGGGCTGCGGGGGGGGAGGGGCAGCGGATGGTCACAGCAGTTGCCGCCGGCCCCGCTAAGACACATGTCCCCCAAAGCTGTTAACGCCCGCGCCGGGTCTCCCTCTCACGCCGGAAGCATAAGCCAACCTACTTCCGGCGCTGCCAACTGGGAGACCCGGCGCCGGCTGCTGCATTTTCAAAAAAAAATGTTTTAAATAACTTCACCCACGGAGCCCGGAACGCCAGTGCCCTTTGTCCCCCGCTGTTGGCGGCCCTGGGCAACGGATATGAAAGAAAAGAAAAAAAACAAAGTTACCTCAGTGTTTTGCACAGGCAGATATGCCGTGCTACATCAGTAGAAGCTCAAACTACATATATGGTTTGGTTGATACATACATTTCTAAGGCCGCGGGCATGGTCAGCGCTTAGCCGCTGACCTGCGCTCACGCTTGTCAGTGAGCCCCTGCAGCTGCAATGAGAGCGGCTTTAGCAGGGGCTCGCGCACGCTTCCGCAGGCGTGCTGAATTTCACCCGACAGTCGGATTTTAGTTTTCGCGCTGAGAGAAGCGGAGGACCGGTCATGTGACCGGTAACAGCCAACGGCATTCAGTGACATCGGCGCCGTGACGTGGCGCACTAGCCCCGCCTTCCACCCGCCTCTCAAGCGCGCTCGCTGACGCTCATGCCAGGACACAAAAAAGCTCCTGCTTGAGCAGGAGAGCATGAGCGTCAGCACGGCTCAGCACGGTATTTTTTTACCATTTCCGAGGCCTAAGAGAAAAGAAGGGCAGCAACAACAAATCAGTCATTAATACTTGCGTAATAACCATGTATCTGTCTTCTTCCTTCCCTCATGTTAGAGAACAGATCCCTTCTGCTGTAAAATGTTTTATTTAGCTTTTATGGCATTTAAACTCAACTACTGGCCAAATTCTGTGCAGTGCATTAATATGCAACACATTACAGGCCCCTCTGGTAGTTCCACAATTACAGCTCATTTTGAAGCAGCCCAAAAATACTTATACATTATTTCATTCTGTCATATAAACAAAGTATGTAGAGCTCTCAAGCGTACATGTGAAAGGGACGAGACAGGAGTGGGTACTAGATAATTAGGTTAGTCATAAAACAGGGAAATACATTTTTTTCTGATGTATTTATAAACACAAAAATATGGAAATGGTGATGAGAAACAAAGGGCGAATTATAACATTGCCAATGCAATGCTGTGGATTAAAGCTATAGCCACCTTTTTCCATTGCCGCTTTATAATATTGTAGCACTCATTTCTACACCATTGCAGCCCTCACAACAAAACAAGTGCATATTTCATATTTACTTTAGGTTTAATCAGTTGCCAGCACTTCCTACTGCCAAGCAAAACCCCTCTGACTAAATGGAACAATGATTATGTGCGTGCACTGCTGCAGTCATCACTCCATGCAGCCCTGCTCTCAGCTTCAAAAGCAGACCATACCTCAGGGGAGCATAAAACGGAGGTCACACGCACTACCAAAATCTATTAATATTTAAGTACTGCCCATAAAGAAAAATTAGAGTTTTTTTCCCTCGGCTTGTCTACAGATAGAGGTAAAAGTCTCGGGGTTGAACGCAGAAAACTAAAAATCCAGGTTTATGAGAGACCAGAAAAAGGAAGGTAGAGATACAGATAGAGACACAGAACACAGAGCAGAAACTTCACTTACTGCCTTGCCCGAGTTCCTATTTCTGTGGCCCCTATTAAATATCAAATAAAGCGATCTTACTCTTGCTATGGAAGATTTCAGCTCCATTCTGAGGAGTACTGAATAAGGCCGCGGACATGGTGCAGGGAAGAGCGCTGAGCAGCGGTGACGCTCATGCAGGAGCTTTTTCGTGTCCCTGCATGAGCGTCAGCGAGCGCGCTTGTGTGCCGAGTGGGAGGCGGGCCTGGAGGCGGAACGGGAGGCGGGGTTAGCACGTCACGGCGCCGACGTCACGGACTGCCATTGGCTTCTGGCAGTCACGTGACCGGCCGGCGCTTCCCTCAGCGAGAAAACTAAAATTGGCTTGTCGGCTGAAATTCAGCACGCCTCCGCACGCCTGCGGAAGCGTCGTCTAAAGCCGTGCTGATAGGGATAATGTTTCCCCTCAGCGCGGCTCAGCACGGTCTTTTTGACCATGTCTGAGGCCTAAGGGCAAAAGCCCCTTTCTGCAAGCTCAGTGAGAAAGGTGTAAGGCCGAGTCCCCGCTGGCGCTGAGCGGGCGGCGCAGTTACTTGTGTGTGTGTGTGTGTATATATATATAACATTTTTATTTACAAAGCGCTGAGCGTGTGTGCATGCGCGCGCATCACGTGAGCCGGAACATGCACGTATGTATGTATGTATGTGTGTGTATATACAGTATGTATGTGTATATATATATATATATATATATATATATATATATATATATATATATATACACACACACACACATACATACTGTATATACACACACACACACACATTATATATATATATATATATATATATATATATATATATATATATATATATATATATATATATATATATATATATATACATATACATATATATATATATATACACACATACATACACATACACACATACATACATATACACACATACATACATATACACACATACATACATATACACACATACATACATATACACACATACATATACACACATACAAAAATGTTAAACTTTCCCGCTTGCTCAGATATCCCGCAATTGCACCCCCCCTTCTCCCCTCCCCCGCGCACAAGCTGCAGGACACCCGGCACTCATACTCAGCGCCAGCGGGGACTCAGCCTCAGGGACATTGTCATGATAAGACCATTACAATATTCAGTATCCTAATAATCTGGCACACAAACATTTAACTTTAGTTACAAGTTACATCTTAAAAATACATGGGTTTATTGGGTGGGGGGGGGGGGGGGGGGGGGGAGGGGGAGGGGGCGTCAGGACCTGGCCTGGTTTTCTGTGTTTGTCTAGGAGTTGGGTTCTGAGAGTGACCTGCTCTGGGATTGTGAGGTGACTAAAAATCTAAATCCACAACTCTTTTTCACAGTGGACATAAGTAAAGCCCTTTTAATGTCCCTTATAATACATTCCTCAAGGGGTCTGTGTAAACACAAGAAACTGTGGCCAGGAAGACATTTTTACAAATGCCCAGTTTACTAAAAATAAAGATATTGGGCATCTGATACGAATCCAAGAATAAAAAATATCTTTGTAACATTTGCGATCTAACTAATTAAATGATGCTACATTTGCGATCTAACTAATTAAATGATGCTACATTTGCGATCTAACTAATTAAATGATGCTAAAGAATACACAATTAGCATTAACCCCATCAAAAAATAGTCTCTTTACCTGCGGCAAACTCCCCTGAAAGCCATGAGGTGGCTCACAATACTGTAGGCGCTGCGGGTATAAAGTTATGAGACTATTTCTATACTCAGGCATTTTTTTTAAATAAAAAAAAAACTATTTTTTCTCCCCAAGCCTTAAAAAAAAAACCATTACAGAGTTATGAGAGGAGAGGGGTGGTGTTAAGGACACACCCAGAAGATGGGCTTATTCTGTTCTCAATAGAAGTGTTTGTAGGATAAAAACCATGCATTTGGCATATGAATTTAGAATACATAAGAGGTAGTGGTCTATGCAAACAAGGCATGTGAATTCTCATATTTTCAACTCAAGACTAGGGATGGGTGGAAAAGTCCAAATCCGTTTCCCAGAATTCCGCAGATCGTTTTGACCAAATCCGTCCCCCCCACTAAAATCAATCTCCAGATTGGGTACTAAAAAAAATCTGGACGGATTCATTCAGATCTGTCATTGAATACAATCCGGATGGATTTTTAAGACTCCGATCACGGATAACGGCTTTAATACGTGGCCGTATTGTCAAAAAATGTAAATGCTAAAATCCGAGCTATAATTATTAATTATTTTATAAATAAATTAATTAAAACCATGTCCTTATGTTCTCAATTCATTCATCTATTACCATGCAAAAATTAACCTGCAAAGTACATATTGCCTTTAGAAATACGTATATTTGGTGGGGCCTAGTTTTCATGGAGTTAAAAATTTTTTTAAACACATTGTATATTGCTCATTAAAATTTGACAAAGGAAAGCAGCCTCTCAGATTCTGCACTCCAATATACTGTATGATTAGGGGCCCGAGTGTCTAAAAATATCTGACTGCTCCACACATCCCTGAATCGTGTTATCCAGTTCTGCTCATGCCTTCAAACTGTGTGGGCTATTCTACTCCAGTAATAAGCATCACCTTCCCTCATCGCTGAGTCACAGGAGGATGATCTGGCTCGGAGTCAGTTTCTCAAGTACATTTGCCTGCCTGAAGTTGAAGACTAATCAATTCCTCCTTGTTGTATCTCTTCAGCCCCGGGATGCTTACTTCTCCCTTGACCTAGAAAGCTGGGTTGCATCATTAGAGCGCTGCCACATCAACACATGATCACAGTGGTAAGCCGGAAGTCCTAACCTCACACGGTTTGCTTTTCACTACCCCAGATATCTTTTTTCGGGGAGTAACATGTTCTATTCTGCTTATCTTTTGTGAAGGTAACATTTCTATTTGTTATCTTATCCACGGGACATCATTTCGATTACAACACAACAGCAGTTCCATTAAGTCGCTGCTCCAAGTGCTTCAAACAGCAAACGGCTTTGTTTACAGGAAGGCGAGTTGCTCGCCCCTCTGGCAGCCAAAAGCTTAACGGTACCATATAAACAGTAACGTTATTATTTATTTATAATGCGCCAACATATTCCGTAGCGCTGTACAGTAGGGTTGGAGGACAAAAAACAATAAAATAACAAACATACATTGCTACAGTTGCTAAGGACAGCCCTGCCCCACGGAGCTTACAATCTGTAAGGGTAGGAGGAAACAGAAGTTGCAAATTAAAGCATTTACAAAGCAATGTAAAAACTATCCAACAATTTATTGTCTTCTTGCTTAAAATATATATGAAAAAATGCTATGCTTGATGTTGAGAATAAATACAGATATTATGAATATTCAGTAAGTTCAGTTGGGAACAAATGCACAAATAAAGTAAAAATAATTAAATAAAACGGTTGTGGTTCTAGGTGAACTACAAAGCAGATTTTGGACATCCACAAAAGTTTGCTGTGCCGTCTGAAATAACATTCTTGCGTTCACAAAGAGTTTGTGATCAAAGTGGATCATTACGATTAATGGCAAACAGTACAAAAATATGTATTTCTGGAGCATATACAGTACTTTAAATGGGGTTGCACTTTTGAGTTACTGCTTTAGGTATTTAGTTGCTGATGTAACAATGTTACTCCAGTTGTAAATGTGTGACAATAAGTGCCTACGTGTGCATGACATACAGTATTTAATTAAATAGAAGTAGTGTTAGTCCAGTTGCAAAATAAAGGAATACTGAAGGAGTGCAGGATGTATTGCGACACAGCGTTGTAATAGATTAAAAGCAGTTAATGGCATAACTAACTAAAATATTTTTTTATGTTGTTTTAAAGCAGCATTTTAACCAAAATGCTGTATTTTTTTTAAATAAATCAGTTGTATAGTACTAGATAATATCTGCAGTTGTTTCCATTTGTTTTAATTCTCCTTGCTCTTTTTAATCATATTTAAATGTTGTAAACTTCCTTGAATTGCTATAGCAACTATTTGGCAGCCATATTGTATTACAATTAGGAAAATGTAAAGGGCGCTCTTATGTAAAAATATAAGCGATAGAATATTTGTGCATGTGAATAATAATGAGCATATTGCGTGCCCTGGGAAGGCATAATATATATTTACATATACACACACACACACAGTAGACACACACACACACACACACACACACACACACACACACACACACACACACACACACACACACACACACACACACACTATACTGTACACACACACACACAGCATTTCAAAAATAATAGTTGCACTAATCCAAAAGCTGGTTTAAATTGAATAGAGCTTTATTCATCCTTTTCATAAAAATATATTTGCAGTAATATAATCCATGCAAGAACACGTCTTATAATTCAACCGTTGATATAAAGTCCATCAAAACAAAAGTCTTCGGGTCCTGACAAAGCAGCAGAGGATGCCATGAAATGGCCCTAGGCATTGGGCTACTTCCACTTTATGCTTTTTGTACTGGCGAGAGTTGTAGGAACTTAAAGATTATTTTTAATGTCTCTTAGTGGTGAAAGGCACTTCACAACCCAAATTAAAATGCAGGGATGCATGAGTACTAAAGGCTGGCTTACAGTAAATGTCAAGAAAGTATATAGATAGTACATTATATAGTGTCGGTACCTTTGTACTATTTACTCTCTCCCTCTCTATAGACAGTGCTAAGCTTTAACAAATGCACTCTAAGCCCTGCTCAAATGAATGGGACATCGCGTGTGTTAATGTTTAGCACTGTTCAAAGCCTGGACTCTAATATAAGTAAAAGAGCAGCCCCATGTGTGATGTTAACAATACAGACAGGTGATAGTTATCTATAATGTAAAGTATGATAGCGTTTCATATTTAAAAAGCTGATCGGTGTGGCCATATAAAGGCGTCCAATGGTCTTGTTGAAATGCATAGGGCGTTCTTTCATTTATCTTTGTAAAGTTTATCTGACCATTTAATCCTTTAAATCCTCAGTCATCAATCACACGTTGTACTTTATTTTTAACCTGCCTGCCACCTCTGCAGATCTAATTGGCAAAGAACGTGGTGCTTGAAATGCAAGAATGTGAGGAATTGAAATGATTTGTTATGTTCATACAGTAAGACACAGAGCTTTTTGCTTAGGAAGATGAGGGGGAGGGGAAGGGTTATTAACATAACACACTTGTCTGAGGCCAATTTATTGAGGTGAAACCAGCAAGAATAGATCTTTTCCCTGAGTTTATGAAGAGACACGTGCATGTCTGCCACATCAGTGGACAGATGCAGTTTTCAGATGCAGAGAATGGACTGCAAACTTAAAGCACTGGGTAAAAGAAAGGCAAAGGGTTTTTTGGGGGACATATTCTTATAAATAATGCCATCTTGAGAACCAGGCTTGTATATATTTTTAATAAAATATTTTAGAATGTAATGTATCACTACTGATTCACAATAAAATAGGCATGGCCACTGGGAAACTTACGGTCTTCTTCCACTAAGGATGCACGGGGCAGGATACCCTTTGCATTCCATGTTCTGGCTTGGAAGCCGTCAAGTCACTGGGGATACCTGGGTCGATGAGGGTCCTATTGACACTCTAGCTTCCTTTAACCACTCAAGTACTGGTGGGGCTTCTCCAGCAATGCATGCTTGGTGCTGCCAGTACTTGAGTGGTTAAAGGAAGTTAAACAGTTTGACGTTGGTTTAAAAAGTAAATCAATTCTTTAAAAATGCACTGGGCAATTATAGCATTAAACGGAGGACCACAACAAAGGGCAGCTTGCATTTTATTTATGTGCATACTTGCAATAGAGAACGAGTTAAAGCAAGAATTATTAAGACTTCCAAGCTTCGTTTAGAAGATGAAACACCAAGTCTACTTCCTGCAGCAGGTGAAAAGAAAACATAAAGTGGTAGAAAAGGCTGCTTAGCTCAGGCTCCGTTTCTAAATAATTAAAAAGCGTGCTGAGGGAAAATAGAATCTCAATAAGTCCGATGAGGAATTAAAATTCATATATTTCCTTTTATAAGTAAAAGACACAGCGCTATAATGGTCTGAAATACAGCAGATCATTATAGCGGCATTTAAGATGCAACATTCAACAAAGAACAAACAGCGGTTGCAGCAGCAATATAGTTGGCACTTATTTTTATATTCTGGAATGCATTTGAAGGAGCTCTCTGGCTTTACAAGACATATTTGAAATGTCCTGGACATTTAAAGAAGAAAAAAAAAACACCATTATGAAGTACATGTTGCTTGGAAAGTATGTGTGTCTGTGATAAAACTACTGTGTGTTCAGCCACTCAGCCACTCAGGGGCCCACCCTCCCATGTGTAGGAACACTGTTCCGGCAGTTCTGTAGGGCCCACTCTGCGTATACCCCCTCCCCCAGGCCCTCCCAGTGGAGTGGTGTCCATCTGCCATGTTGATAAGGGCCTGCTGCGGCGGTTGTAACACGGATGTTAGGCCCCACTGTAAGTTGGGCCCAATTTCCACAATCGTCCATCTGGCTGAGCCCCCTCCACCACATATAGGGCCCCCTGGGGGGCTATGCATATACTTGCAAAAGATCCCTCAAATAGCTTGTTCAACGCCTGATGTGTGTATACAAATGGCTTACCTTGTTCTCCCATACCTGGGAAGGAACTACCAATGCTGCTATTACCTGTTGGCAACCAGGAGGCCTAAGCCTCCACCACTGGGAGCCTGGGGTGATTCTGGTTCGTATCGATGCAGCGCCTCCACCTGTAAGGGTTCCCAACGTGGTGGGATAGACGCCTTACAGGAACAATAATAATGATACACATACAAACAGGTATATAACAACAACCTTTACTGAACGCAGACCCCAATACCCTGTACCACACAATAATACAGGCCCCAACCTGATACCACCAGTGAGTGTCCCCAAAGTACATTGGGTGCCAGGCACAAATACCCAGATGTCCCTTCTTCCCAATGTCAAGGTCCACCCAAAGTGTTGGAGATCCCTTGTAGTGTGGGTGCACTTAGTTGAGGAACCTGCCGGGTACTCCAGTACCTGGTGCGGCCGACTTAGCAGCAGGGATCCGCTTGATCCAGCGACATCATCTGCAATGGCGTCCGCGTCCACCTCTGCATAGGGGTGAATTCCGGCGTGGATAATATCAGCCGAGTCTCTTGCACTGATGGTCTGGTCCACAGGCCGCAGTCACCGCGTGGCGTCCCACCGATGCTGTACTTGACTATATGCAGCTACTGGGGTAAGGTCCCTAACTAGGGCTTCCCTGTAGCAGCCACAATCTACTGTGCGTCGGGGCCTAGCTGGGGTGTAAGTGGGGAGATCTGGCCTAGTCCAGGGGAGCACTACTCCCTGGACACTATCTGCTCCTCTGAGGTCCCTCTTCCGACTGCAGTGGTTTCTCAGCGTGCCAAATGTAACTCTTTCTCTCCTCCGTGCTTCCATGAGCCCTATTGGTCCTCCTGCAACACGTCTAGCAGCCCCTGAGGCTGCTGGAATTTGTAGTCCCTTCACTAAGTCAATTCCTGATGGCCGCCGCACTGTATCGCACTGCGCATGCGCGAGGCTTCCATGCGCATGCGTGACGGACTACAAGATGGCGGTGCCCTCTATTAGGTACCACCGCGGAGCTCCAGCGACCCGATCGCCCCACCCGCAATCTTCGCCACGGACAGGCCACCACCCGCGCGCAGCCCGGAGATAAGAGGTGGCCTAGCTACATCCTCCCCCTGGTGAAGACTCCAACGTCCCTGGTGGAGACTCCAGGGTCCCCGCTTAAAGCAACTCTCTCTTCCACCTAAAGCTTTAGCTATTATGGTATCCAGTGTCTCCGCAAATAGTGAATCATCATAAAAGGGGAGAGAAAGTAGCCTGTTTTTAGAAAAATTATAAGCAGCCCAGGATCGTAACCAGAGAGATCTTCTGGCCACAACTGCTAGAGCGGAGGACCTGGCCAAAAGCTTCAGGGCAACAAATGAGACATTGCACATGAAATCCACTGCTTCTGTAAAAGGAATGCAACCCTTCTGGATTCTATGCCTGTTTACGCCAGTCTGCAGCTTTCTTATATCTAGGCCATCCATAATTTCCTGGTACGATACATGTATGCTATGGATAGCAAGAGCTTAAAAGCTGTTCCAATTGAGGAATATTGTCTTTTGAGAGCCGTCTGCTTATTTATCCATTGGATTCTGAAAAGGACCTATCCTTCAGTGGTATAGTGCAGCGGTGCGCAAAGTGGGGGGCGCACAAGACTGACTGCGGGGGGTGCGGGGTTTACGAGGCCCCGCGCGCTTCCCGAAGGCACTTACATTAAGTGCCAGAGGAGCTGCAGGGCCTCTGTTAACCAGACTTACCTTGGCTCCAGCGGCTTCTTAGACGCATCGTAATGTCAACGCAGCGCCAAATTACGCCACGTTGCTATGGCAACGTGACATCATGCTGCCGGAACTGAGGTAAGTGGGGGTGGGGGCACGGAGAGAGGGGAACCGCCGTCAGGGGGGAGCAGGGAAAAAAGTTTGTGCCCTCCTGGTATAGTGGATCACTTTGTAATTCTGATCACAGTTGAATTCAACTTGGAAGGACTATCCCAGTTCTTAGAATCCTGATCAGAGAAGGGATACATCCTTAAAAACGCTTTGTGATTGAAAAAGTCTTCTCTGGATGTTGCCACTCATTACCAATGATATCCCTGACCACTTGGTAAGGATTGTGTACAGGAAAAATCCTTACCGTCTTTTGAGGGCCAAAAAACAGGTCCACTAGGTTAAGATCTTGCTTGACGTCTACAATGCCCATGGCCTCTTTCAAAATGTTGATGAGTTTATCTGCAATTTTCAAATTTACATTTTCTGGTATTTCTATGGCTTCTTCCTCTTTTGATTAAGATTAATGACAGATTAAAAGGAGTCTTGAAAAATCAGAATACACAGAGGGAGTCTTTGCTCTCTTGAGTTATGGTACTATCTTGTAATCTGGCAGCCTCAGAGGTCTCCAATCCCAAAGACTTGTGAGATGAGAAAAATGGATTAATTTAAATTGGGTTTTTTTTCCAATGAAATGCCCTAGTGCAGTCAGGATAGACGCTTTTAGCATAGCGAGCAGACAATCTTGTTTCCCATAAGATACGGATACTGTGCTTGGATTTAGATACAGCTTTCTTAGTCTTATAAGCAACTTGTTCAAGTGGCAACGATTTCACCCGGTGCTCAGGAGAAGCACTAGGAGCAGACATAATAGAAATTAAGAAGGCAACGACAAGGAGCACCGATTGTCTAACCCTGGAGCATAAGCAAAAATAATAATGCTGACCTTATATGCTCCTCCTATGAGCATAGAACAGAAAATTCACCCGTCATGGATCGGTTGGTGCCAAAACAGGGAGGTCCGAGAGTGCCATGGTGCCAAAAAACGTCTGATGTGATGGCCGGAGTCCGGTTGAACCGTGACTCTGTTTGGTATAGTGTAGCCTAAGGGCCAGCATATAACCGGCTCCAGAGGCCACAAGGCCTTAAAGCAAGATTCCAGCAATCGAGAAATGCATCATATCTCGATCAGAGGATATTGCAGGTATATGTAATACAGCAGAAGGACCAGACCTTCACCCGAGGATTTACTGGTATACGGGCCATAGTGGAGGGACCATACCACAGAGGAAAATGTAGGCTTCTATCAGAGGCTGTTGCCGAAATACGCACTGTAGCAGTGGGACCAGAACGCCGGGAATTCCCAATATTTCCTTGTTTCTCCATGTCTGAGAAACTTTGATACACAGGCAGGAAAAAAATCTCAGGTTTGGTTTGGCAAAGGTGGTCCTATCAAGTAGGAAGGGGGGGATTAATCTCCATGGTGTGTACTGTCCTAGGAAGGACGATAGAGAAATATACAAATGTGTGTATACAGTGTACAATGCAGAGTTGTCTGCTCCACCTTTCACATGGTGCAATGGGGAATGGGAGATGCTGTACTTGGTCTTCGTGGCAACACATGACAGGAGATATGGGGTTGGTGGAATGTTGGAGCAAGCAGTCAGTTTGAAAGATGCAGAAAAAGTCCATCTTCCATTCTGGGAGAGACAGAGCTAGAGAGAGCGAGAGTCCAGGTGATAGTCAGAGGGACTGACACTCAAAGAGGTGACAGAGAAGGATTGTATGAGACTGCTAGCCAAAGACAGAACGTGAGACAGCAGCAGAAACACAATCTCTACACACAGAGAAAGAGAGATCAAGATACCTGCCAGGCTGTCAAAGCACAACGGGATAACAGACATCAGGGATGCCTGTTTCTGCAACTCGTGTATCCTTGTATTACACACACACACAAATGTGTCACCCTTACCAGGCGTGCAGCGTGACTACACCCCATTAAAATTTGCACTGGGACCAGTATAATGAACAAGTGCAGCGTCCTTGTTTACAGTTAGTTGCGTATTGTACGTATCAAGGATGTCTTCTTTCTACCCCCTTTGTATCTAAAGCCCTCTCCCGCCTTAAACCTTTCTCACTTTCTGCCCCGCACCTCTGGAATGCCCTTCCCCTCAATACCCAACTAGCACCCTCTCTATCCACCTTTAAGACCCACCTTAAGACACATTTGCTTAAAGAAGCATATGAATAGCACTGGATAATCCTAGACACATGATACATAAAGCTTGGCCCTGCAGACGCACTTACTAGAATTCCCTCCTACTGTCTCTGTACGTTCTCCCTACCTACCAATTAGATTGTAAGATGGTCGGAGCAGGAACTCCTCTTCCTTAATGTTACTTTTATGTCTGAAGCACTTATTCCCATGACCTGTTATCTATATTATTTGTTATTTATATGAGTACAACATGTATTACTACTGTGAAGCGCTATGTACATTTATGGCGCTATATAAATAAAGACATACAATACAATGTATGTATGTATGTATGTATGTATGTATGTATGTATGTATGTATGTATGTATGTATATATATATATATATATATATATATATATATATATATATATAGCAAATGGAAATATTACTGTATGCTCATTTGCATGTCTTAGACAGGTCTGCAACACTGCCCTTCACCATTATCACCCAGCACACAGTGCTTCCACTGCAGCAAGGGATTCTGGGAAATGACATGCAAATGAGCACAAAGTGCCACCTTTTGCTTCAAAACCATATAACATGGTCCCCTGTAAGCTTATGCTAGCTGCATTTCACAGCTTTGAGCACAGCCTGGGTTAAGATGCATAGCCAGTAAACCCACCCGCAGACAGCCGTTTTGACCTTAATGGGTCTCATCAGTGTGGGGTTGGTTCTACTGGCTTTGCAAAATGAAGCTTAGGATAGGTTATTTGCACACATTGGCCCTGGATCATCATGTTCTGGCCCCAAGGTGGATAAGAAGGGCAGCTGTGGTACAATACATCATACCAGCCTACCACAAAAAGGACTGCGAAGCATACGGTATGTAGAATTGAAGAGGTATTTATGATCATTTAACTGTGCTACATGTTCACTTTCCAATGACGTAAGAAATTTGTACAACAAATATAAAACAGTTTTACAGTGTTAATAACTATATTGGACTACTTAAAAATGGGTATATCCCATATAATAAGTTGTATTGATATCTGATGAACATCTTTTAGAACTGGTCAGGAAAAATGAGAAAGTAAATATCTAAACTAAAGCTATGGGCAAGTGATTTTTATGTACCCTGTATCCACTTACATCACTTGCACCTATTTTTCCCATTGTGGTTATTGAGTTGTACAGGAATAACTTAGTGTTTCCTTTTCTAAACGAAGAGCCCCGATTCTTTAAAATAAAGTCATATCAACCCTTCCAGCAATTCATACACATCATCACTACAGACATAAAATACACAAATGGCTCCCAGCACTTTGTGTATTTTGGGACCTGTTTGTGTATTTTGATTATACTATTCTGGGATTTAGGGGAACCTCTCTGTTCCCGCTGCATCACTTTTCTGGAACACTTTCTCTTAGACCCGATTATGATAGTGCGGTCTATACATTCATTATACATTTTTATCGATACAGACATGACCTAGAAGAAGGTACCAAGTGAAATGGGTGGCCTGAGAAATACATAAAATCAAAGCATACCAGAGTATTCATTACAGGAAAAAATGATCACCGTTTAAAAAAAAAAAGAAGAAGAAAAAAAAGCAGTATATAGTAGAACAGCTCACAGAAGCTACGTTGTACGGGCATTACTGGAAATAATGCCCACCGGTACAACTATAAATAAGGGATTGTGCCGTGCCCATCACTCATGTGTTGGGAATTATGTTGATTGATATCCTGTAAATTAGAAATAAAAATGGTAACAGAGGTCATTTTTTGGAACTGGTGGTAAAACAGGAGTGGTCCTGCCCTGGAAGGTAACTCCTTCCCCTATGCTTTAGAAAATAACATCCACATTTTATTTTGTTTCTCAAATCGGGCAGTGGCACGAAATATTGTTTACTACTTACACACTGGAGGCAGCTCATACTCGACTTCAAGAACCACCCGCTCTCCAACATTCTTCAGCAGACTGATGATCTCATCATGACGGAACTTTGTGAGGTTGATGCCATTCACAGATTTTATATAGTCTCCCACATTCAGTTGGTCACTTCTGCAATGGACACTGATCTGTCAGATGGGTGTAACTTTACTCAATGTATATAGTCATTAAAATAAATGTGCATCTACAGAGGAATGGAACCTTCTTCAGAAAGAGTTGATACACTGATTTGTTCACTCACTGTAAATATATGTTGGCAAATTAATATCCTATGTAGTGACACAGGGCTTATAAATTCATATTTGCAAAGCGTTCAAAGTCAAAAGAATACATAATGCTATATATATCATATACACATAAAACAAGTCTTTTTCCACTCCTGTTATTAAACAACAACTACACGTATATATGGACTTCAATACGAATAATTCTAAAAAAATATTAATTATACTTGCTACAACAATTTATTGGACAGTATTGATAGACTGATAAATCTAGCATTAGGACTACCACATTTTCTTCAGTATTCAGACAGCTGCAGTACTAGTTGGGGTTTTTTTTATTTTTATTTTTTTAACGAAATGTGTTTTTTGTCTGGGATTTCCTCAGAGTACATTTTCAACACTGTATGATATTTGTCAGGGTCTATTGTTATAAATGAGGTTCTTAAAAATGCAGCAGAAACAAATTAGACAACTGTCATCAAATATTAGGAGTAAAGTTATAAACCGTAGTTCTTAGGAGAATCCTTGAGTGGAAAATGGACTTAATCAGCATGCAAAGTCAGTGTGAAATATGGATCCATGGTAAATATGCAGTTTATCTATTTGTAGTCACTCTGATTGGGAAAACACAGCTGCCTTTGAAGATGCTTCAAAACTTAGATCTTTGAGAACTCAGCAGCGCTGCCTGAAAGAGATATGCTTCTGCTGGGATCAAGTGGCAAGAGGGGATTTCAGGAATTGACGTACTTGAACAGATGAAATGTTGGCAGTGGCATTTGTTAATTTCTATATTCTATGGATGAGGTTCATTCAACCGAAGCTGTGACATCTTTTTTGCATTGCAAGCCCCATTTAACAGTATTACCAATGCCAATTTACATCCATGTTATAATAAGATCCTGGAAAAGTCCTGGATTTTCCAAGACTCCATTTCCAATAGAATACATAGGATTATTTAGACATTTAATACACGGGGGTTAGATTAAAAAAATAGCGACTAGATTAAAATCTCACGATGACATGGAGATTGGTTGGCGATGTGCATTAATGGCCCAGATACACAACGCTCCATTAAGCCGCCCAACGTGATGTTAAACTAACCTGACGTCACATTAATCTTAACCATGTATCTTCAACTGGCAATAATGTTACGCTAAGACGTGTTTTCTCAAGTAAAGAGCTTAGCGGTAAATACTGCAGGGGTGCGCAAACTGGGGGGGGGCACGTCCCCTGGTGGGGGGTGAGATTTTCAGGGGGGGGTGGGGAGAGCACAGTGTTTACAAATGCCCCACTCTCTTCCCCACATTTAAATTAAATGCCGGGGGGAGGTGCAAGGCCTCTGTAACTCTCTTTTACCTGCTCTCAGTCGGCTCTTCGGCAACACGTCGCCATGACAACGCGATGTCGCGACATCGTGACGTCATATGAGAGCCGGTTAGGAGTGGGAGGGCGTTGTTTTTGCACATAATTAGCTTTGTGGATACGCGGTCACGTCATGGGAACAGAACATCTCTTGTTTTTGGTGGTGTCATGTTATGAGCCCTAACTTAACACAGCTTTGTGAATCTGGGCCTAAGAAGGGATGACATCCCCCTGTAAACAAAAGTCCACTGGTACACGGCTTCAAAACAGATGCTAAACGGATTATGTAGCGTATGCATTCATTTGTGTTGTATTGAAGAGCATTGTGCCCGTTTTGGCTTCTTTAATGTCATCTGTAGTAGTAAATGTAAAGGAGAGAAGTAATATGGAGGAATAAAAGCATGATTTAAGGTACATCAATAATAGTACGCATCAATGATTGCCTTACTTTGTATCAACGTTCTCCTCTTTCTTAATGACATTTAAAGCTGCACTCTCACTGTTACTCATTTCCCCCCATTTATCTTTTTTTAACAGTGCGGGATCTTAACCCCATTATTTTATACTCCGGTGACCCACCAGTTCCCGAGATACTTACCGGTGATGTTACAGGGGAAACAAAATGGCTGCCAATTCTCAGCCCAATAGGAAACCTAATTGGATGGCCATTAAACTACCCTCCAAAAAACAGTAAGTACTACCAGTAACTTCAGTATCTCAGGAACCAGGGTGTCCCCGGGGCTGATCATAGCGTAGTTTAGCACTGTAGGACCAACTCATCCTGTAAAAATAAAAATAAGAGGATGGGAGGGCTAGTTACAGTAGCTATGGGGATTGCTGCTTTAAAGGCTCATAACTGAGCAGGTCTTAACCCGGGATGACTATATTGTCTGCAACTTAGTAATAAAGTTGCTTTTTGTGCTAAGGAATGTATTTCAAAATACTCTAGCTACAGGAGAAACCTCTCAGGAGAGGCCACCATTGGATAACTTTTGACGAAGCTGTAAAATTAAGTGCAAACGACAACACCATTATTTGAAAATGTCATCATTCTGAAAATGAATCTTTCCTAATCTTACGCCAAGCGATAAAAGTTATTTAGGTGCACTTTGCTTGAGCATCTTCTGAGCATCATCAAAATGTTTCAATTAACCCTATTGAATACGGAGATAACTATATTCTTTGCAGGATTAGGAACTTTTGTTCAACCAATTGATCTTTCAAGACTACTTACTTCTGATACAGTGTTGTCCTAGCAAAATGTATCACAACTTACAAAGAGCCCTAACAAGTATCAGTGATATTAGGAGTAATTTATACCCATACAGATACGACTTATACCATTGGCTAGAGTTGTACCACATTAAATGATGTTTCGCTACATAGTAGCCAAAGGCCTTGGTCATACCTGTAACAATCTGTCTTAGGGCTTACATTTCTAAGGAACTTAGATGTGATTGATTACCTAGCAGCGATTCCTCCTTGACGTAGGTTAGATACTCTTGGCTTCCCATCCTTGTCAATTCCACCTGACACTGTGAGCCCTAGTGTGGTGCCTTCTTTCTTCATTAATTCAACTATTGTTGAACCCTTGAACTCTTCTGTTAAAAGGAAAATGATTGATATCATTATTGCAGAATCTCAGAAATATTTCTGCACAACTCGATTCACATTTCTGGTAGCAAGAAAAGTTTGTACACAGAGGTCCTTATTCTATATAAGTGCGATAGTGCAAATCCAGCTCTACAGCTTGGAAAGCTTCACTTTATAGAATAAGGCCCGTAGCTTCTTATTACCAGAGTACTAAATCACATAGTTGTATTTCAGGATTATTTTTTAACTGAAGTATACGTCAAGTAAAAAATAAATCCTCTCATGTCAACTTAGCTGGACAAAAACAATGTACTAAGCATTACACTTCCTAAGCTATATAATGCATCTTCAGTTTTTGTCCGACAGTAATAATCAACAGGAGTGGCACATTGTAGGAGTCTATATTGTTTTTGGACTGGGTGAGAGTGCATATGGACCCTCACAGGTATTTAGCACCATGACACTGTAGCAATAGGAAGATCTCCCAGAGGGGGGGGGGGGGGGGCAGAGAAGCAGATCTACAATTGGAGGCGCTGCTGAAATGCAGAACAGGGCAGGCTTTCAGGGCATTGCAGCAGTGCAGCACAGAAGAGACTGGGGATGGGCTCCTGATGCTTCACCAGGGACCTTGGACACCCATTTTGAGTTAAGGAAGGTGGGAAGCTCTCTCTGAGGCTACACCAGGGAGGGGGTTACCCAGACCCTTACCAAAGTAAAAGACTATGTTGGGGCGTACCCTGTGGGAATTGTTCCAGGGAGCGTGGATAACCTTCATAAGAAGAAAAGAGACAGTTGGGGCGTACCCTGTGGGAAATTGTCCACGGAGTGTGTACCCTCCTAGCTGCTTAAAAGAAAAATACTAGGGACAGGGCCTTTTCAGTTGTTGCTGGGACCCTGAGTACCTTAAAGAAAATGTGCTTGTTGGGGCGTATCCTGTGGGAAATTGTCCAGGGAGCGTGTACCCTTAATTTATTGAAAATTCAATGTGAGGAACAGGCCCTTTCAGTGTTGCTGGGGACCCTGGTATCTACGGTGCTGTTTGCTCAAAATGGAGTTCGCTACATGGACTGTGTTCTCAAAATGGCATTCCCGCCAGAAATACGGGACCACATGGGCTTGCAAAGCAAGATGCAAACTTTTCTGCAAAGTTATTGCAAGCTATTCGGCGCCAAGCTGACGCCCGCCCATCGTTGCCGGAGCCAGGTCACAACTTCTTCTTCTATGCCTCTGCCCTATATTTCACCTAGGGGAAGGGGCACCAACTAAGAGCCAATCGGATGCTGTTTCCACACTAGAAGGAGTCAACCACACAATGCCTACTTCAGTTCCACGGAGCTGAGCCAGAGGAAGGAGCTACCTTGCCTTATTGCTGTTTATTGCTGCTTACTATCACTACCTCAGAATAGTCCAGAAATATGTCTGCTTAGGAGCTTACCTGTTAGTCACCATACACGGCCAACACTGCGCTGTGTGTACTCAAACTGCCGCCTAACTGGGGTCGACGCCAGCCCCACTGCGGGGCCTTGTTCATGCGGCCTGCCAGCCCTGTGCCAACCAACGCCATTTCCAGCCAATCAACATGGCCACCACACCAACTGGTGCGGCCCCTGCAGAGTCATATGCAGCCCATGATATCGTGGGTCCTGACCATCGCACCCGGATGCCCATGTGGGCCAGTGCCAAAGGTACCTACTCCAGGTCTACCCTGACACCGCAGGGACAACCGTGAGCCCAGGTGCCCTGCTATCTGCTAACCAAGGCTCCAGTGTACCGTTGCCAGACGACCCCCGCTGTGACGCTGCCGACGGTTCCAGGACCGTAACCTGTACCTGCCGCTGACTTGGGGGGTAAGTTAACTGCCCCGGGGGTGTCGGATGCGCTTCCCCTGGTGGCGCAGGAGCGGGCAAGCTCCTTGCCAATGGCCAACAGGGCAAGATTGCAAGAAGGCCAATACCATCGAGAGGCCTGGGACTGATCCTGAAAACCCATGCATACACTGTAATGACAACTGCAGCGACTGCTACAAATAAAGGATCCTGTTTTATATACCTTTGCCTAAGTTACAGTCTATTTGGTAAAGGTATGAGAGAAGACTGTCATGGTGGGGACTGTCTCCAGTACACCTGGACTCTGCTATGACTGGAGGCGCTGACACCATGGGAAGAACCTGAAGGATCATCAAAAGCCTGTCCTGTTTCCCCTTACCATCGCAGACCCTCAGCATCTCCTGGACCCTCACACGTATTTAGAATCATGACACCTGTAGCAATAGCAAGATCTCCCAGAGGGAAGAGGGGGGGGGGGGGGGGAGGGAGCAGCGCTACATTTCATTTAAATTATCTGAGTTTATAAAATAACCCATAACTCTCTAGCTGTAACAACCAGAGTAATGATACCCACAAATTGGTGTTTGGAGAAGTCTGCGAACACATGGATGTCACTGATGACAGTCCCAGTTTTAACCTTGAGAGGGAAACCAATTATCTGATACTTGCAACACTAATATCTTCTCACATTTTATATCATTATATTCATGTGCTTTTGCCCTTTTCAGATTTATACCTGACATTTTTATGGGTTGTACCAAACATTAATTATCATACATAATGTTAATCTGTAGTGATAGTGATTAGAGTGTTCCCTCTGTCACATTCGGACCTGCTGGACAGCAAGTGCATTGCACAGCAGATGCTAATTCCAATTATAGACTATGGGGACATAGTATATGATACAGGACCCCCAAACCACCTTAGCAAACTAAATGCCCTCTACAACTCAATATGCCGCTTTGTCCTACAATGTAACTACAACACACATCACTGCAAACTAGATTGGCTATCCCTAGAGTCCAGACGCAAGGTACATTTTTCCTGTCTTGCCTTCAAATACTTTCTGGGCAAGCTACCCACCTATCTGAAAAAGCGCCTCACCAGTACCACTTGCAGCACTTATCACCTGAGATCAGACTCCAAAAGACTATTGACTATCCCAAGGTTCAACAAAGAATCCAGTCAGTCCTCCCGTTACCATACATTACACGACTGGAACAATCCACCAGAGACTCTCAAAGCTGCATCCAATCTATGTTCTTTCAAGACTTCAGCAGTCTCACATTTTAATCGTCTAACTGTTAGACACGCCCATAACATTTACTGTCCGTAACTGTCCATGAAATGTCTGTAAATATAACATGTAACAATGTATTATTGTAAGTCTGTGCGCAGGACATGCTTTAAAACGAAAGGTTACGTTCAATGTATTATTACTGTACATGTTAAAACATTTTATAAATAACAAATAAACAAATATTACGTCTTTTGAAGTTTGCCTCAGCAGACAGACTAATACTTGGCTAGCTGTCTGTAAACTGATGTCCTTTTAATGAAAGCATTGCTTTCTATAATGGTTGTATTGCCACCCAAGCCATGGATCCATGATATTCCGTGATAAACCCACAAGAAAAAGAAAAAAACAGTTCTCTTAAAAATATGGTTAACTCCTTGGTTTCTGTACTGCTCACCAACTTTACCCCTTGCATGGCTTTATATCACTTGCA
Organism: Ascaphus truei; assembly: GCF_040206685.1. Lineage (NCBI taxonomy): Eukaryota > Metazoa > Chordata > Amphibia > Anura > Ascaphidae > Ascaphus > Ascaphus truei. Next base: position 101,067,023 of record NC_134487.1, on the reverse strand, counting down.
AAAATATTTTGTCCCATATTAAGCAGCGCTATAGCATAAAACATCTTCCATCCCACAAACATTAGGGACAGCAGGGGAGGTGTAAGAAGGGGCAGGTCATCCACATCCCAAAAGTTTTTTGACTCCTTTCCCAGCTCAACCAATCTGGTCCTGTCTGCGCAACCAATTGAGCGGCTCCGCCCCCGCCCCTCCCCCCGCGCAATAAATCAGAATCTCCAGACCTCCTTTCCCTTTCCACTGAACAAAATGGGCCCCGAGCCCCCGCCCCCCTCCTGGCTACCCACTCAAAAACATGTCCAGGTCATTGCTAAAGGCCTGGGCCCCGGAAAATCTCTTGGTGGGCCTTTAAGGTGGAAGGTTTCTTCCGGTGCCGGTAAGGTGATTTATGGCATAGCACCACTTAGTAAATATGGGCCTTTGTAGTATCAGATTTGTACCTTTAACTTTTCAAATTAGGATCGCTACCCAGTAAATCACACTGCCTATTTACCTGCTCTACATCAGGGTCCAGGTTGCTGGGGTGGGAGGAAAATAGAAGCGCAGGATGAGCACAATACTAATACTAAATGTATATTTACAATTTCAGTGCAATCATTTAACAGGAGAAAGGTAGATGTAAAAACAATACATGAACGGATAATTTGACTCACACAAAAGATCGACATGAGCAAATTCTGTTATTTTGTTATGGTGATACAGAAGTTGATAACTGCTGCCCTAAAGTTAGGGGTGCATCAATATTCAGGGCTGATTTCCCACGGTTCTCTAGAACCGGTTAAGAATATACCGGTTCTGAGAACACGGACGTGGTTGTCAATCACCGCACGGCATCGGAAACTTGCGCCCCATAATTCACAGCAGATGCGACTTTCCAATATCCGGCTGTGATGGGCAACACTGCAGGACATGGGACGCACAAAGTCTTGGCATGTGAGAGGCAGCCATTATTTTAGCAATTGCCTCCGGCATGTGTGCAGAGGCGCCGCTGGGTTGCAAGGAAATACGGGATGGTAAAAACGAACACGCACATAACATTTCTAACAAAATAAAGGAACAAATAATGCATCTACAACATTTGGGCTCATAGGCCTTTGTCAGATGCTAGCCAAGATCAGTGACCTCAACCTTCTTCTATAGGGGTACCAGTAACCTCGATTATTCACGATGATAAAAGGATTACTGGAAGGATTTTGGAAGACAGTAGACATGAAGCCAGGCAGCTGTCTTCGACTAAAATAAATATGACCAATGTTATTACTGCAAGCAAGAAAGACGGTCACATTTTATATGACCTGCAGACAGGGCCGCCAACAGAAATCATGGGGCCCGGGACAAATGAAAGGAGCAGGGCCCCCCCCCCAAACCCATAGCGCACCCCCCCCCCGAACCCATAGCGCAATTACCACGAAAAAATATCTTTTAACGCGCAACTTTTACTTAACTGTTTTCTTATTGTGATACAGAAAAAAACATTACAATGCAACCTGTTTATTTTTATATTTTCAACAAAAGACATGTGACTGCCTGCCTGGATGGGTGAGTGGGTGCGTGAGTGGGTGGGTGCGTGAGTGGGTGGTTGCGTGAGTGGGTGCGTGAGTGGGTGGTTGCGTGAGTGGGTGGGTGAGTGGGTGGGTGAGTGGGTGGGTGAGTGGGTGAGTGGGTGGATGACTGGGTGGATGACTGGGTGGATGACTGGGTGGATGAATGACAGTGACTGGGTGGGTGAATGGATGACAGTGGGTGAGTGAATGACGGTTTGTGTGTGGGTGAATGAATGACGGTGGGTGAATGACAGTTGAATGACTGTGGGTGGGTGAATGACGGTGGGTGGGTGGGTGAATGACGGTTGAATGACAGTTGAATGACGATGGGTGGTTGAATGATGGTGGGTGGGTGGTTGAATGACGGTTGGGTGAATGTATGTGGGTGGGTGAAGGTATGTGGGTGGGTGGGTAAATGTATGTGGGTGGGTGGGTGAATGTATGTGGGTGGTTGGTTGCTTGGTTGAATGTATGTAGGTGGGTGGGTGAATGTATGTGGGTGGGTGGGTGGGTGAATGTATGTTTGGGTAGGTGAATGTATGTGGGTGGGTGAATGTATGTTTGGGTAGGTGAATGTATGTGGGTGGGTGAATGTATGTGGGTGGGTGGGTGGATGGGTGAATGTGGGTCTGGGTGGGTGGTTGAGTGAATGACGGTTGAATGTTGGTGGGTGGGTGGGTGAATGACGGTTGAATGTTGGTGGGTGGGTGAATGACGGTTGAATGTTGGTGGGTGGGTGAATGACGGTTGAATGGGAGGTGGGCTCGGGGGGGTAGGCAGGGAGGTGGGCTCGGGGGGCGCGCGGGAGGTGGACTCGGGGGGCGCGCGGGAAGCTGGCCGCGGGGGGGGGGGGGGGAAGCAGGCCGCATGAGGTGCAGGTACTTCCCCCTCCGTCCCACGTTGGGAGTGGGGGGGGGGGGGAGTGGGCCCTGCGCATGCGCGTTGGGAGCGGGCCCTGCGCATGCACGTTGGGAGCGGGGGGTGAGCGGGTCCGGCTTGCCCTGTGCATGCGCATGCGCGCCAGGACCGCTTGGGAATCACCGCCATTTTTTTTTACTTTTTTAAAAAAAAATTGTTTAAATATCTGGCACCCGGCCGCGCAGGGCGGCCCGGCCCCGGGCCCCCCTGACCCACGGGGCCCGGGACGCCAGTGCCCTTTGTCCCCCGCTGTTGGCGGCCCTGCCTGCAGGAAAGTTTAATGAATGGAAATGGGAGAATAAAAGATTACAGTAGGCAGGTACTGACTATTGTATCATGATCCACTGTGAACGTGCAGCAATGTATCAGAGGTTAGAGAATCTGGAGTAGGAGAGATTTATTTGCAAGAGAAAAAGCTCTTTTATACAAGCAAAGCCAGCTGAATGTGCACTTAATGCCAATGTTGCATATTACCACTAGTTATGTATTCATACCGAATCCCAGTTTAAAATGATGTACAATTGTATTTAGTTTCAGAAAACAATCTCTAAATTCAGCTAGATTTGAACCTGAAAGTAGTTATAAATGATGCTCAAGTTTTATAAATACAGGCATATTGTGTTGCCAGATACATTTCTGTGAAGAAATAACCTTAACCCCCTGACTGGGAACTACAGTAGCTGCCGGGGAAATATTAGGTCTTGGCAGGCGTGCATTCTTGCAGATGTTCTGCGTGACTCTATGATGTATACAGTTGGCAATAAGAAATGCTGCATTACCTTTGTGCTCTGCACCAAACAGCAAACACTGCTGAAGGCAAATGATTTGACATCTCTCTGGAGCTTTTCATTGCATAAATCACACATTAGCAAACATGTATTTGATGCATGACACCCATGCACACAATATCTAGCATCAAATCTGGTCACTTATTTTACAGTGCACCGGTATTCGTTGTTATTCTAAAAATGAAGCATACTGTGGAACAGGGGTGCGCAAACTGCGGGGTGCGAGATTTTCTGGGGGGGGGGGGGAGGGGTGCGCTTATAGAAGCCCCGCACTCTAACCCCAAAGCATTTCAAATAAATGCCGGGGGACCGCGAAAGGCCTTTGTAAGTTCTCTTACCATGTCTCCGACAGCAACGCTGCGGCAAATTACGCCACGTGACAGACGTCACATTACCACACGGCGTCATTTGGCGCTAAAGACAAGGTAGGGGGGGGCATGAGCAGGCAGGGGGCGCAGGGGGAAAAGTTTGTGCACTCCTGCTGTTGAAGGTACTCTCCAAAGAGAGGAACACTGATGTGCACTTGCAGTACGTTTGCGGCCGCGCACGTTTTGTACCCATAGTACAAAACATGACACGCGTGGCTAGGGGGCGTGGCCATGATGTCACAGCGTTAGGCCGCACTGTGATTGGCTCAGTGTCACGTTGCGCGCCAACAGCGTGAAACGACAAATTTCATGTCTTTCCTCAGATCTGCCGCGCCAACGCTCACGGACGTGCGTGCGTACGTCTCAACTATATAAAAGTCAGGCTCAGACATGCAATTATCATTCACACGCGCGCGTACTATATTACAGGCCTTAGCTGTCTCAGGGCTCGATTAATCACTGGTTTATCTGTACTACAAACAGAACATAAGGAAAGAACCATACTGGGGATTAAAATGGACTATGAAGATTAAATACATTTGGAGAATAATTATATATATATATATATATATATATATATATATATATATATATATATATATATATATATATATATATATATATATATATATATATATATATATATTGGAGAATATACACACATTCACAATTACAATGACTAATCAAGATCTACCTGTGACTCACAATCTGTTGCGTGTACAGGAGGCATAATACCAAATTGGAATAATCTATTTAGCCTCTGGAATGCTTTCCCCATTTTCTTCTGCATAAAAATAGAAAAATGTTGCTGACCAACCAGAGCCCTCGTACAGAGGAATCTTAATGCAGTGTCTTGAGTGAAGCACATGCAGTGTTTAGTTTCAACATTCTAATTACTGCTCTTAGGGAGAAAAGCTGATGTCTGTGTAACATAGACATTATATTCAGTGTGGCTGCATTGTGCATTTGTACAGCGTAATAGACCATTCAGTGGAGTACATTTAACTGGAAAGAGAACAAATCTAAACCCAACTTACAGAGTTACAATGAATTAATTCACAGGGGTTGGCTGTCAAATTTTAGCCCGGGGGCATGCTCAACCAACCGGCCCAAACATCAGGCGGACCAAACACCATGCATAGATGCACACATACGCCAGATACATGCTCCGTACACATACAAAAGCGCGATAAAAATAAAATAAATAAAAAAATAATTATATATATATATATATACAGTATACATGTAGAGGTATCAGTACCGTGTTAGCCGAGCTTCAATAATCAAAAAATAAATAGATGATACCGTTCTGTGGCTAACGAAATGCTTTTATTTGTGCGAGCTTTCGAGATACACTGATCTCTTCTTCCGGCGATGTTACAATGAATGAAGCAAGGGTATACTTAAAAACAGTGTCTCTTGGAATGTTATCTGTGCTGGTCCTTCCCCCGGTGTGGATGTGTTTTATGGCTAGAGGTATCAAAAGGTTCCTGAAAGCAAGTGAAGAAAGAGTGTGTATGTGTATCAGTGTGAATAAAAATGAATGGAGAGCCCACAGTATATACAGTGCTTTACAAAAGGTGTGTGTGGAGTGGGAGTGGATATAAATGGTGTTTGTGGGTGTGGAAATGAGAGTATTTTGTAGCATAACTAAAAGTGTGTGTGGATACCTTGTGGTCCCTAATAGGGGGGGGGGGGGGAAGGACCAGCACAGATAACATTCCAAGAGACACTGTTTTTAAGTATACCTTTTGCTTAATTCATTGTAACATCGCCGGAAGAAGAGATCAGTGTATCTCGAAAGCTCGCAGAAATAAAAGCATTTCGTTAGCCACAGAACGGTATCATCTATTTATTTTTTGATTATATATATCTATATATATATAAAATCACACACACACACAGTTAAGTTATGGTGGGTAAAAAAAGTGACAAAAACCCTCCACAGCTAAGCATATAGCAAATGGAAATATTACTGTACTGTATGCTCATTTGCATGTCTTAGACAGGTCTTTTCTTTTGCTATATGCTTTGCTGTGGAAGGTTTTTGTCACTTTTTCCCCCCACCATAACTTAACTAAGTGTAGCAGGGTCCCCCATGGCCCCCCTTACTTGTGTCCTGTTATGGGGGCGAGCGCGTTCCTGGGGGCTCCCGGCGACATCAGTGGCAAGGTGCCGCCATCTTTGATGTCCTCGCGTGTGCGCGGAGGCTTGCGCAGATGAGACGTGGCGGCCATTTTAGTGCGGGAGAACTGGCACAAGAGGCGCTCCGTAGTGCAGGGACCCCTAGATGTTGCGCAGGCAAGTGGCGCAGCGGCCATTACTCTAGCGCAGGCGCAGATAGAGAGAGGTAGGCGGCCATTAGAGAGGCGCCCATGCGGTCCTCATAAGGAAAAGCCCCAGAGGGGACTACAACTCCCAGCAGACTTAGAGGCAGGTGAGTCAGATGATTGCAGGCAGCCAATAATGTTTGCAGTTTTCCCTGCAGAGTAGATACATTGTATGGGCAATGTGCTATGAGTCAGTTAGGCTGAGGAGACAGTGGGGGGAAGGAAGGGAGGCAGAGAGCTGCGAGCTTCTGCCCTAGGCCAGAAGTACCCCCGGGCTAGAGTCGAGGCCCTGACTCCCCACTAGTGAGGGTGGGTGTTCACAGGGACAGGCCCTTAGGTAAGGACCCTGTGCCCCATCAGCTGTAGTTCCTTAGTGCAGGGACAGAGAGAAGCCCTGCTGCTGTTCCTTAAGTGCAGGGACAGAAGAGGCCCTGCTGCAGTTAATTTAGTGCAGGGACCCAGTGATAGTGTTGCTGCATGTTCCTGTATGCTGTGTTGCTGATCCAGAGACTGTCCTTACGGTGGGACGTCCGGCTGGACCCCATCCCACGCGGAGGTACAGATCAGCGCTGGAACAACCGGCGCCGTTAGACCCTTTGCGAAGACACCCAGGTGCAGGAACACCTGGGCAGGTATTTACAACCTTCCACACGTGCACCAACTTTACCTTGCTCCTCACATGTGACAGGCCTGTTCACACACTTGGGTGGTCTTGGACTCTTTGTACACGGGGTTGGGAAGGGGGTGTATGGGTATAGCCCAGTTAGGCGCTAAGAAGGTTATAGCCCAGTTAGGGGCAAGGTTATAGCTGCCAGCTAGTGGCAGAGGGTGGCATATATTGTTGTGTATGCTGATATTGTTGCACTGTTATATATGATACTATTGTGTTGTGTTGCTCGTCCAGTAAACCTTTTAGCCATAACCCTGGTGTATGTGGTTTCTGGGTGGGTTCCTATGTTCGGGCCATTCTACATTCCTATAGAACAGATAGAAAAAAGGCAGTGCACTGCTTGAAGAAACAGGAGGCGGCTCACGGAAGCAAAAATAGCATTTATTTCATTAAAAAAATCAGACAAAAAACCCCCATAGCCACAGCAGGTATCCACCTACGCGTTTCGGGCTCAAAGCCCTTTCTCAAGGTGTTAAATGTTCAAATGACTCGTTTATCTGATGCACTGGCGTTCTACATATCTATACATTCCTATAGAATCCTACATAGGTGGAGGCGCTGACCGACGAGAACGTTCCAGAGAAGCACCCCAGGTTCCCATCAGCTGAGGCTCAGGCCTCCTGCGAACCTGCAGGTATACGCAACACACCTGGTAACATATAGGTTCTCCCTCACATTCACTCTATCTGCGATTGGGGTAGGGGGAATACCTGTTACATAAGTATGGAAAAACCTATCACTTGCTTCATTTTTGCACAGCCAGTATATCCAACCCCAAACTGAGGAGACCCATTAAGGTCGAAACAGTCTGTATAATATATAAATATATACATACACACACAAATATATACACACACACTCTATACATCATACATCAGGGAGCAGTATAATAGCATACAACAGTGATTTTCAACAGGGGTTCCGCGAGCACCACACAGGGGTTCCGGGGCCGCCCGGGGGGGAGAGCTGGGACAACTCTCCCAGCTGTCCCGGGCACGGCGGCACCTGGGTTGCCACCTCTCCGGGTTTGACTCTGGGTTTCAGGTACTTTCCTCCGGCTACGGGTTTAGCCCGTCAATTTCCGGGTGGCGGCGTGCTGCGTTGGCCACATCTCCGGCATTCCTCTGCAATTCCCCCTCCAACTGCACTGAACATGGCTGCGCGGGCGTCATATGACGCTTCGTTGCCATGGCAACGGAACGCTACGTGATGTCATGATGCGACGCGGCATGACGTCACGTAGCGTTCCGTTGCCATGGCAACGTGGCGGCTTTTGATGCCGCACAGCCATGTTCACTGAAGCTGGAGGTGGGAGTTGCAGCAGGATGTTGGGAGACGCCGCCGCAGCACGCCGCCAAGTAAGGAAATCTTCCAGGGCTGAACAGCATTATATTCACTACTGTGAAGCGCTATGTATATTTATGGCGCTATATAAATAAAGACACACAATACAATTCAGCTCAAGGGACACCTTAGTTCCTAGTGTAGATACCGGAGTGTTCCTGCCCTTTCAGTAGTACTCTATGGACGCCACATTTTGCAGGTCCCTTGGTGCTGGCATCCATTGTGGCTTTCTATTGAATGGCCATTTAAATACAAGTAACTTCACCAGTAAATATCTCGGGAACCAGGGAGTGTCAGAGCTGGAAATAAGGTGCTTCAGCTCCACGGGACCCCCTGGTTCTAATGCTGTTAAAAATATACATTTAGTCAGGATTGCCACTTTAAATATCCGAAAAATTATTTTCGCTTTGAGATCATGAACAAAGTTTGAACTTTTGCCATTTTTTTGACGAGTACCTGCGTATTAGGTGAAACACTTTTTATTTGGACTAACAATAGATATTGTAAGACGAGCTTTCAAGAGTTCTCCTCTCTTCTTCAGGTCGGCAATACTGATTTACAGGAGATTCCATGAGCTTAACACAGATGTAAAAAAAAAAGCAAAACAACGTAGCCATCTAAGGCAGACAGGGTACTAAATGGATGAAAGGGACAGTGAGACACAGGACCCTACATCCATCAGCAGTGTGCAGGGGGGTGGGGATGCAGGCAGGGTTGCCACCTTCTATGAAGTATAACTTGGAGACCTTTTGCAATAAATGTTTTTACATTTATTAATCTTATTTATATATTTATTTCTCTTACCTTCGGCAGCGGCGTCTCCATCTCCCCCTGCAAGGTCCGCTCAGCATTGTTCCGCAACGTCAAACGGTGCACATTGCCATGACAACGTGACGCCACGGTGCCACGCGGCATAAAGTCAACGGGACACCTTATCCCGTTGTCGTGGCAACGGGCGTCATGTGCTGCCATGGCGTTACATAGCATCTCGGCATGGCAACACAGCGGCATTTGATGTTGATGGGATTTGCAGGGGGAGATGCCACCGCCCGGAGGTTTTCCAGGTAAACCCGTAGCCTGGAGATACGTGGCAGAAACCAGTAGTCTCCGGGGCAAACCCGGAGTGGTGGCAACCCTGGATATGCAGGGAGAGGGGGTGGGAGAGAAGAGGGGCCCATTGTAAAATTCACAGAGAGCCAGGGAGAAACATTACAAAAAATTATGGTAGTGGGTTAAAAATCCCATATCAGCATTACGTCCTCTTGTTTTAGTGTCCAAATGTATTACCGTATCATTTTAAGTTCAAATGTTTTCCGTTCTTGAATGCTATTAAACATTCCATTGAGGATTTTGATGTTTAAATCATTTATGGCATGATCTGCCTGTGAGAAGTGATGTCCCACTGGAGTGCAGTATCCTCCTTCTTCATGGTGTGTTATTGTGTTTAAATTAAAACCCTACAATTAAAATCCACCTGATACAACAGTGAGCCTCACGGTTAGAAATAGTTGCATAGTTACATAGTAGATGAGGTTGAAAAAAGACGCAGGTCCATCAAGTTCAACCTATTCTAAATTTAGACAACAGATACTTGATCCTATATCTATACTAACTTATTGATCCAGAGGAAGCCAAACAAAAAAACCCCATTAAGGGGAAAACTCCAAGAATTGGCAATCGGATTACTCCCTGGATCAACATCCTTCCCATGTATACTTATTTGGTATATCCCTGTATACCTTTCCCATCTAAAAAGATGTCCAACCTTTTTTTGAACAAATCTATTGTATCTGCCATCACAGTCTCCATGGGTAATGAATTCCACATTTTAACTGCCCTTATCTGTAAAGAACCCTTTCCTTTGTTGCTGGTGAAATTTCCTTTCCTCCAACCTTAAGGGATGGCCCGAGTCCTTTGTACTGCCTGTGGGATGAATAGTTCTTTTGAAAGCTCCTTGTATTGTCCCCGAATATATTTGTATATAGTTATCATATCCCCTCTTAGACGCCTCTTTTCTAATGTAAATAAATCTAATTTAGCTAGCCTCTCCTCATAAGTTAGATTGTCCATCCCCTTTATTAATTTGGTGGCTCTTCTCTGCACTCTCTCTAGTTCCATAATGTCTTTTCTTAGGCTTGGTGCCCAAAATTGTACTCCATATTCAATGTGTGGTCTTACTAGTGCTTTGTAAAGGGGCATAATTATGTTTACTTCCCTTCCATCCATTGCCCGTTTGATGCAAGATAAGATCTTGTTTGCCTTTGACATTGGGCACTATTGCTAAGCCTGCAGTCTATAAGCACTCCTAAATCCTTCTCCATCAAGGATTCCCCCAATATATCTCCATTTAATTTGTAAGTCGCCTTTTTATTCTTGCATCCCAAATGCATAACCTTACATTTATCTGTATTAAACCTCATCTGCCATTTACCTGCCCACGTTTCCAGTCTCTCCAAGTCCTTCTGAAGAGAAATTACATCCTGCTCTGATTCTATTACCTTACACAATTTAGTATCATCAGCAAAGATGGAGACTTTGCTCTCGATCCCAACCTCAAGGTCATTAATAAACAAGTTAAAAAGAAGGGGTCCCAGTACTGATCCCTGAAGTACTCCACTCACGACTTTAGCCCAACCTGAAAAAGTTCCATTTCTGACAACCCTCTGTTGTCTGTCCTTTAACCAGTTTTCAATTCAGGTGCATATATTATTACTGAGTCCAATTTTCTTTATTTTGTACACTAACCTCTTGTGTGAAACCGTATCAAAAGCCTTTGCAAAATCTAAGTAGACCACATCAACTGCATTACCCTGGTCTAAATTCCTAGTTACCCCCTCAAAGAAACAAATAAGGTTAGTTTGGCAAGATCTATCCTTCATAAATCCATGCTCACTATTACTAATAATTTTGTTTTCCATTAGGTATTCCTGAATATTATCCCGTATTAAACCTTCAAGTAGTTTCCCTACTATTGGAGTCAGGCTTACAGGTCTGTAATTTCCCGGTTGTGATCTAGCTCCCCTTTTAAATATAGGCACCACATCTGCTTTACGCCAATCTTGTGGTACTGAGCCTGTGGAAATGGAGTCCTTGAATATTAAATATAATGGTTTGGCTATTACTGAGCTTAACTACTTGAGAACTCTTGGATGTATGCCATCGGGGCTAGGTGCCTTATTTACTTTAATTTTTTCAAGTCGCTTATGAACTTCTTCCTCAGTTAACCAATTGTTCATTAATATGGAGGTTGTGGCTTCCTCCTGCGGCACTACTATTGAACTTGATTCTTCCCTGGTAAACACAGAGGCAAAGAATTTGTTTAATACCTCAGCTTTTTCCTTATCTCCAATAATCTGCCTACCCATCTCACACTGAAAGGGTCCTATATTTTCTTTTCTCATTTTTTTGTTATTAAGGTACTTAAAGAACTTTTTAGGGTTGACCTTACTTTCTATTGCAATCCTTTTTTCATTATCCATTTTTGCTAATTTTATTGCCCTTTTGCAATTTTTGTTACATTCCTTATAATTCTGATACGATGTCTCCGTCCCTTCTGACTTAAAGAATCTAAACGCCTTCCTCTTCTTGTCGATTTCCTCCCCTACCTGTTTATTTAGCCACATTGGTTTTGATTTATTTCTTTTATACTTATTACCCAAGGGTATACACTGATAAGTGTGCTCTTCTAACAATGTTTTAAAGACTGCCCATTTATCTTCTACATTTTTCCCTGCAAAAACATCATCCCATTGTATTACTACTAGATTAGACCTCAGTTTATTAAAATCTGCCTTTCTAAAGTCTATGGTCTTTGTTGGACCCAAGAAATCTATTTTTTGATAATTTATTTCAAATGAGACCATGTTATGATCACTGTTACCCAAATGTTCCAGGACTTGAATATTCGTTATTACTTCTACATTGTTTGATATGACCAAATCCAGTATAGCCCCTCTCCTGGTTGGTTCCTCAATAATTTGGGTCATATAATTGTCTTTAAGCACCCCCAAAAACCTGTTTCCTTTTGTTGTAATGGTAATCTCAGTGCCCCAATCTATGTCTGGATAATTAAAGCTAAGAACAATGCCATATCTACCAACATTGATGAATATTTAGTTTGCCTGATGAAATATACAAATTGTCATAAAAAAATGTGCATCTTTGTAAGAACAAAAAAATAGGGTATATCTCAAATGTAAGGTTCTTTGGGCTTTACACCCGATTCAGATGTATTTTGCTTTGGAGATCTTAGCAGCAATTCAGTGTTTTGTGTCAATTCAGGAAGTATTGGCTGTTTCTGCTAAATATGTCCACCTGTAGGAGGAAAAAATTGCCAATCAGGAGTTTCCTCTTTCCTAGTTCGCACTAACTAATCAATCAATCTCCTTTCTGGCTCCCGAGAGATAAATGAATGCATAATGCAATTCAAGGAGAAGGAGACAGAAGATGGATGCTTTCATTTGCATGAGCTAACTTATTTTTTTAACCTAGCTGACTGAATTAAGCACAGTACCGAGAGGAGGTGAATCCATGAGCATTAAGTATACACTGGTACTGTAGATACCGCCCGTCATTGGGGAGGGAAGAAGGGCTGTGTATGGAGTGAGTGAGATTTTGTGTTGGTCAATGCAGGTACAACTCCAATTATCAACACATTAGATTTGCAATAGTGAAGACTGCCAGCCACAGAACACCTGTGGCATTTTTTATTTGATCATTGATCGTACGTTTTCATACCACACATATTTGAAGTTTAATTGTGAAAAACACAAACACGTGTCTATACGAATTCTGGAAGGTCCTCAGAAGAAACGCAGTACGGCTTCCTAAGTTGCACTGTTCAGTGCTGCTATCAGGAACAAGAGTTCGCAAAGAATGAATACAGTATATTATTATTTGTTGAAAGGAGGAAATTACTGATTCATTTCATAAATGAAGTAAGTAATAAAAATGCAAAGGTGAAAGCAAACACCATTACTACAAAGGAAAAAAAATGTCGCCCCACAGCTGCAGGGGCCAGCTAATGCTGGTCATAAAGTTTGTAGCAAAGGCAGAAATGATCATAAACCATCCTTAAAACGTACACCTTCCGATGTCTCATGGGAAACACCATGACTAGATATAATCTACCTCCCGACTGATGGCATGGTAGATAAAATGAACTGCATAGGACCGAAGGGCTCAAACTCCATCATCAAGAGCCACCAGCAGGCCAGGTTTAAGGATTCTCTAATTTACACATACTTACTCAATTCATCTATTCTTAATTATCACTAAGACAACTTGCTCAGTATGTATTGTCCAGGCATGTTACCCTAACGGCACTCAATGCACTTCACAATCACGGTAGAGCACATGGGATTATTATAGGCACAGGCCCTTCCCCGATGAGGTTACAATCTATGCTTGGTGCTTTAGGCACAGGGAGATAAAGTAACTTGCCCAAGGTCACAAGGAGCTGCCACGGACTTGGAAGCAGGGGACACTGGTTCAAATCCCTGTGTCATTGTTTTAAAGTTGGAGCCTTTGGTCGCTGCTCCACTCCTTCTACCCTTCAGGGTAAATAAATGCACAAGTGAAATATTGAGACAAGAGTGTATATAACCAGATCAAGTATGTACAGTCTATTTTAAAAGGAAGATTTGAAAAACTAGGCATATGAGGTAAGCCAAATGATTCTTGTCTGCAGTCAACTTTTATATTGCCTTTTTCCACATACTCTACAGTACTTGGCACACTTAAATCACCGCCCAATCTTTTCTTTTATGCTTACCTTAGCCAGGGCGGCCTCTGGAGACCCCCTCGTTCCCGAGATCATTGTCGGTTTTTTTGCGCCAGTTATGACTCACACAAAAAACCTACAAATATGGCCATGGAGTCACAAATGGAAAGTCACAATGTCGTCTCCCAATCACATTGCAATTCCTGACCCAATGGCCGTCATTTTTTTTTTCTTGAATACGTTCATGGCGGTGATATGAGAGGATAGCTCAGAGAAGGTATAAACAGGGGAAAAGAACAAGCGCAAAATAACTGCGAGCTCAAAGGATACGTTAATAGTCCAAATATATGGATTCCCTTGATGGGTGCCGCACCGGATAACAAATGGGTTCGTTCTGGGCCACTTGAGTAGTTGAGGAAGAGGGTTCCAGATGCGCACAATCTCATCAAAATTAGGAGTATGTAGAGAGAAGAGAACAGCACACAATAGTGTAATACTGTATATAACAGTTTAACCAGAAAAAGTATTGCACTCACATTTGATGAAGTCAAGCGGGCATTTCGGTTATTAAGTGTAACCACACTGGTGTTGTTGACTCTTCGTTAACAGGACACCTCTGATGAGTTCAAGAGAGCTGGTCAAGAGAGAGGACTGAAATGCTGAAGTAGATTACTGCTATAAGAAAGAATATCCTGCTACTGGTGAGTCTGTATGACACTGCGAGTCCTGCCATTGGAGACGATACACATCATCAGAAGTGTCCTGTTAACGAAGAGTCAACAACACCAGTGTGGTTACACTTAATAACCGAAATGCTCGCTTGACTTCATCAAATGTGAGTGCAATACTTGTTCTGCTTAAACTGTTATATACAGTATTACACTATTGTGTGCTGTTCTCTTCTCTCTACATACTCCTAATTTTGATGAGATTGTGCGCATCTGGAACCCTCTTCCATAGCTCAGAGAAGGGCAGAAAAAAAAACTTCTGCAGATGGCCCATAAAAGGCTCCGTCTCTCACCTGCAGACAGTCCTCGGATGTCCCCAAGCTAAAAAACATACTATGCAAGGGAAAATACCCACCGCCATGAAAGTATTCCGGGATAAGAAAATAACTACACCCCCCCCCCCCCACTGTTTTTTCTTATGTAAAGCATGTGGCAATGAATAATTCTACATGTTTCCCTAAGCTGGCAGTCATTTGGCGCTCCTGTTATAAATCTGTAAATATCCATATGGTGTTACTAACATAATGGCTACTTCAGTCTGTGTAACGCAGCAGCTAGAATGTATCCTTATATTACTAAGGTAACATTGTCTATGGTTACAGTTTACAGCTCAAACTGCCGGGAACATTAACAACAAATTATTGCAACCAGGAAAGTGTAGCAAAGATCTGGCACTGATGTTTTAAAACTCATAAAAAATGGCATTAAGAGTTGAATAACAATGGGGGGGAGGGGAAAAATACCATAAGTATTATCCAATACGAAAAACAAGGGTAATCAGAGGGTCACTCCTAAGAGGGAGAGTAGGCTGTGGTAGAGAAGCCCCCAATAGCATGCACTCGCTAGTTAGTGATAGAGTAAGGACTATGATGCCAAGGACTGAATATAATTTGTGTGGGGACCTCATGGTAGATATGTAGGTAACAATCGGCAAGTCAGTCCCCAAACAATAGTGACGAAACTGCCAATGAGATAGTAAGTTGAGTTAAAACGCCTTTAATTGGGTCCTATGGACGAATAGATAAAATATAGGGACAGAACATGAATGCATGCATATTGGATGATAACACTAACATGTTGGGCAAGTCACTTTATCTCCCTGTGCCTCAGGCAACAAAAACATAGATTGTAAGCTCCACAGGGCAGTAACCTGTGCCTGCAAAATGTCTCTGTAAAGCGCTATGTAAAACTAGCAGCGCTATACAAGAACAAATGATTATTATTATTAGTTGGGGGGGGGGGAGGGGAGAGATTGTCACCCTGCTCCTTTCATTTGTCCTGTGGCCCAAGATTTCTATTGGCGGCTCTGCTTATGCCTGACGCATTACACAGCTTTTTCAACATATGATGGAATAATCTTGGACTACCCCCAGGGATAAATTATGTTTATGTTGCTCAGTATTGATATACTGTATGTGAACTAACATACATTAATAGTTGGCTTTGCTCCATTTGCATTATGTTTCAAAGTCTCTGCATAACCAGCTTTTTAATAAATGGCTACAAATGTTACTTAGCTCTGTAGCAAATGGGATTTTAATAACTGGCAAATGTAACAATATGGCCTTAAAAACCAACATTCTGTTATCTGCTCAGAGTTGTAAAGCTAACCAGACCAAAATAAATGGTCTTGTACGGTTATACATTTTATCTTTATAAGACAGCGGGCAGGGAAAAAAATGTAGGTTTTGTTTTTTGTACGCTACACATACAGTATGCACATTGATAAAATAAGAATCAGGGAAAAGATATTGAACTACCGTGTATCAACAAAAAATTAGAAAATCTCTTGATATTTAGGGGCTCTTGACATTGGTTTGTGTCTACGATCTCCACAGTTTAACATACAGTATGCTACTAATTTTTACAGGAGTAAAATAGTATAGATTAAAAGGGTTCATGCCTGTGCTAAACAGTCTCTCTCTGGGCAACAGACAGCAAATGACTTAACCATTCGTATCCCTATACACATTGCTGTACAAGAGTGATGGAATCCTGCCAAACGTTTACCTGGCATCCTTCCAGGACTTTACACACTGGTGCCCAGCACAGTGAAAGTCCCACCTCACTAACACGAGAAGAGTGCTTAGGGGCTTCCCTTAGGCTGACCTTAATCTACTCTTACAATCATGGAATACAAGCCACACAGCACCAAATGCTCCAATAATTGTCTTATGACTACTCAGCCAACCGAGTATTCACAGGCATGCTGACTGCAGTGTGTCAATTATTTCCTGAACCCCCAGGAAAGCAGTGTATATGGATGAAAAATAAATTTCCAGCAATTATTAGTATTTTTATTTTTTTGGCAAGGACCATGCTGTACTAGTCACAATAGATAATGTGTTTTAACAGTTCAACAGTTGTATAGATTCACAATGGGCTATGATACCTTTTAGTGGACCGACATTAGAGTTCTTCATAGATGAAATTATAATGCACAGAGCTTTCAAAACCTCAAAGGTTTCTGCTGTAAGTGTTCTGTTTACTGTCCACTATCATTACATTTATAAAGAGCTGTAATATCCGTCCGGGTCCAGTACAAGGTATCACAACCTACAAGGAATCAATGTATTTCTGTATCATATGGCTACTATAACGTTGAACTGCAGCTGTACGGAGCACCACTGCCACTTTACATTATGTACATGGATTCCGGTGTTCATTTATTTATTTATTTTGGTAAAATCAGTGTTTATTGTTTTTGCTTGTTCAGTGGTTTAATTAAAAAAAATCTAAATAATCAGTCTAATAAAAACATACACATACTTGAATATGGTGGAGTTTTTTGGGGGGCAAGTTTCTGTGTGCCCCTTGTGTTGACTTCTCCTAGCAGTGGCTGGATTGCTATAGGACATGGGTCTACAACCCGTGGACATGTGAATCTGTCAGGGGACCTGGCTAGCCATCACTCTCCAGCCAACCCCTGCTTGTTTGTTGGTGGGGGGCTCCAGAAGTCGGGCCCAACTTTTGCATTCCGCCCGCGTGGCCACTGCTGGTCCCGTGTCACTAAGCAGGCCTCTCGCTGCAGCCCAAGGTAACATTTTTAAATCGTGTGTGTATGGGGGGGGGGGGGGGGGGAGAGGGAGTGTATGGGGGAAATAGAGTGTGGTGGAGAAGAATTGATGGTGTGGGTGTGTGATTGAGAACGTGAGGAGAGGGAGAGAGAGGAGGGAAGGACAGTGAGAGAATAGGGGAGATAGAGAGGAGAGTGTGTGTGTACACTATATGTAGGTATCATGTATGTGGTCGTGTAATCATACCCATGTGTGTGTTGTGGCACTCAAAATATTTTGGACAAGAAAAAAATAAAAAAGGCTCTTCCTTGAAAGGTTGCACACCTTCCTGTAAGAGGTGGAACTCCATAGAAAATTATGCTTCATTTCTTGTTTTATCAGTCTTAACCGGACGACCAAGATGATGAATCGGTGGTGTTCTTCCAGTTAAAGCTGGAGTCTCCAATTATGTGCTGTACTTACATGCTAGAGACATCAATGTATATAAATATGCCGGCACATACACTACAAATCAGGAAACTGCACTATCTAGCCTTTTCTTGCAATCCAAATATTATAAATGACATGTTGCGATGGGTACATTTGTTCCTGGCGCTTTATGCGAATCAACTCCCCAGGTCCATGTTGCATACTGCACCGACACACTTTATTCGAGCAAATACCCAGTATGTACCTGGCAGATACCTGGAATGCGCCGCTCCTCACCTCTGACAAGCCCCGTTGCGTTTGCCTTCCCAGCCTGGGTTCATGCCTGGCTGATGGGCGGCTGATCTGTTAAATGATAATGATTAGGATTTAATAGGCTGCAATGCTTCACGTGTCTACCAGATGGCATAAATTCATGAATTGTAATGCAGTATATATATATATACTGTGCACTATTGCAGCCAGCGGGAATAAAATGCTTCAATCCTTGCTGGAAAATAACCCAATGCACTCGGGCAGAAAACAGTCACAAACCTCAATACACCCGGGTATACCCGAATTCGTGGGACTAGCCGAGCTTGAATAAAGTGTGTCGCCAGTGTACATCTGTTATGTGCATTATAGTCTGAATACTCCCTAGACCACATGATTATTATTCTCAAATGTGGAGTTATTCTTGCTTGACATCTGTCATGCCATTTATCTTTCAACATTACCCGATATATAAATAAGAAGGTTCAGTCACAGTACACCCACGCAAGGCATACAGACATGAAAATATTTTTATCGTTTTTAAGTAACAATTTTAAATTGAAATACTATATAAAAACTAAGTGAACTGTGCCCAGATTCCTATTTACTTTCAGATAGTGCTTGCATGCCTCACTGGAGATATACATAAAATACAGGCATAACAAATGCCCCTTAAACACCCACCTTTTTTTCTATAAAAGCACCCCATTTTCTGAATAATCATATTAAGTGTTGTACTGCAAGCTAAACAGAATATATATATATTTTTTTCTGCACACTGTTTAGAAAGTTGTGCTCAGATGAACAAATATCCCATTAATTCTGGGGAAGGATCATTCATGAAACCTCCAGGATATTCAACAAAACTGCCACCGAGATACCTGCTAAGGACATCCGTATACTTCCTTTGGCCATGCAGGTGGCAAATCATCTGGTGAGGAGACCTCTTCAGTCTGGAAAGTAAAGAAACTCTATATAAACAGTCTCCATAGCATAACTCTGTATACAATGTATTAAATGGTAAAAAGAGACTGTCTGAAGGACCTGCACTCACAAGGGACTATAAAAATCTAGCATTTAGAGACAAAATCTCTGTACGAGTGACATCACCAAACCGGAGTTGAGGGCGAGAGCGGATACAGCTGGACGGACGGAGAGTGAGCCGTCTAATTCCGTCAGAGCTTGCCTCAGGGCGGATCCACCTCAGGGTGTAAGGAGCCGTGGATGAAAATCACAGCGCTCACGATACCGGCAGCGTGTGGCTTGTATCCAGGAGTATAGCGTTGCAATCAGCTGCTGCAGTTCAAAGACCAATAGAACCTCTGCGCATTTGCTCCGTCTATGTGGTGATGTTAGTCACGTCAGCAAACGTCCCGACGCATTTCGTCACGTGAGGACGCTTGCCGATATCACCACGTAGACTAAGACAACTCGCTCGCGGAGGTTCGATTTGTCTTCGCACTGCAGCAGCTGATTGCAACGCTATACTCCTGGGTACAAGCTGCACACTGCCGGTATCGAGGGCGCTGTGATTTTCTTTCACGGCTCCACACACCCTGAGGAGAGCTCCGACGGAATTAGATGGCTCACTCTCCGTGCGTCCAGCTGCATCCGCTCTCGACTCCGATCCGGTGACGTCACTCATGCTAGATTTTCATCTCCCCTTGTGAGTGCAGGTCCTCCAGACCGTCTCTTTTTAACAATTGAATAAATTGTATACAGAGTTATGTTATGGAGCCTGCACTTCTCTCTCTTTTCTTTTTAGGTATCTGTGTGGTTTGGCTACATCACTTAGAAGCTGCAGCATTCTCCATAAGGATCACCTTTCTGGAATTGGATTTCTTGTTCACAGAATATTACTGAAACTGATTTGGGACACTTACCTACAATATTTATATTGTTTGCACCGACAATATAGTACAATATTTACAGTATAGCCAACACATTATATCACTGCCTACACTAACACATTTACGTGCCCCAACACTTATTTTTAAATAATACACCAGTTCACTCACCATTAGTAGACTAGTCTAGCGCTACTATTTTTGTGTGTGTGTGTGTGTGTGTATATATATATATATATATATATATGTATCTCACAAAACGAATGGATGATACTGTTCTGTGGCTAACAAATTATATATATATATATATATATATATATATATATATATATATATAATATATATATATTGTGACAGAAACCAGGGGATGGTAATAAATTCCGTATATAGGGCTCCCAGGATACTAGACAGTTTCTATCCTGTTTGGCCTGGGAGTGCAGCCTTATAATACATACACTCCATCCCACAGTTTGGCAAGCGCTGGAACTGAGGGATGAGAGATCCAGACCAGAGTTTGTCTGCTGCCTGATTTCTGTCACCTGTCATGCTAATTAGGAATCAGGTATGAAAGACTGATGTCCTGTTTGCTCTGGTCTCTCCACAAGAGCCAGGAGGCTGGAAGGCTGCTGAACTACAGAGGGGAGAAGCCTCTTCCCCAAACAGGTTCAATCTTTCTGTTCATTTGTGTAAGACTGCAAAAGTACCTTGTTTTGTTGTTGGGAGTGGAAAAGCCACTTCCAACCCTGAGTCAGGGATATCTAAGTTAAGTTATCGCTCAGGTGAGCAGCTTTTGTTTTGATCTGTTTTCTGTTGTATGCACTGTGGCAGTCTCAGTGCCTGGGACTGAATAAACCAGGCATAGCCTGTTTAAAGGAACAGTACGTGACGCCTCATCATTTAACCTACCCTAAAAGACCGTGTTCTAAACAGTCCCGGACAAACGACGGAGCCCCGGAGTAAGCCGTTTGTCACATATGGTGGAGAATGCGGGCAGAGCACTAGGGGGTCTGCGGGTTGAAGAACTTTGAAAGGAAAAAAAAAAAAAAAAAAAAAAGTTTTTTTCATCCTCTGCAAACAAGATGGAAGACGTGGTGGGTGCGCTGGTACGCAATGTCGCTGCCCAGAAAGACGCGAATGAAACCCAGCAACAGCTGTTAATAGCCCAGCAAGAAACTAATGCAAACCAGCAGCAGACGAATGCAGCCCAGCAACAGCTGCTAATAGCCCAGCAAGAGATTAATGCCAACCAGCAACAGGCGAATGCCAACCAGCAACAGGCGAATGCAAACCAGCAACAGACGAATGAAGCCCTGCAAAACGCGAATGCAAACCAGCAAGAGACAACCCGCTTGCTGAGAGAGGAGCAACAGCGGTTCGCTCAGGGCTTACAGCAGGAACTCGAGATCCTGAGGGGGACTATCAGTAACCTTCCACTGGCAGCGGCAGCCCCAGTTCCGAAAATGACCAGGGCAAGCCACTACCTTCAGAAGATGGGACCCTCGGATGATGTGGAAGCCTATCTTCTCACGTTTGAACGCACGGCACAGAGAGAGGGATGGCCAGAAGCTGAGTGGGCTGGTCTAATCGCACCCTTCCTAAGCGGCGAACCCCAGAAGGCTTACTTTGATCTAGAGCCAGCCGAAGCTAACGTCTATGCAAAATTGAAGTTCGAGATCCTCGCCCGCCTCGGCGTAACCACGGCTGTTCGCGCCCAAAGGTTTCACGCATGGTCCTTCACGATGGATAAAGCCACCCGAAGCCAGATGTATGACCTCATCCACCTCGCCCGGAAGTGGCTACAACCCGAGATCAACTCAGCCAGCCACATCGTGGAACGGTTGGTCATGGACCAGTTCTTGAGGAAACTTCCCTCTGCCTTACGCCGTTGGGTCAGTCGGAGTGACCCCCACAATGCGGATGAGCTTGTGGCCCTCGTAGAAAGGTACAATGCAGCAGAAGAGCACCCGCAACCCACAGTCGTGGAGCAACCCCACTACCCGAGGTTCCAGGACTCTTCCAGAGACGGTAAAAGGGTACCGGGGTTAAGGGGCGCTGAAGAGCGGCGACCCCCTTCACGCAGCACAAGCAACAGTGGTTCGCACACTAAGGGCAATAGCCAACATGGGGATCCGGGAAAAGGCTCTAAGTGGGACACAGACTATGTACCTAAATGTGTAAATTGTCATGAGAGGGGCCACACAGCAAAAATCTGCCCACTAAATGATGAGCCCATGCAATGCAACAGCGTGGAACCTTATTCGCTGTTGTCCCAATGTATGGGCCCTAGCCCAGAGGACCCCTTGAATAACCATCTGTGGGCATTTGTAAAGGTTAATGGTAAGAGGGTTCTTGACTCTGGGAGCATGGTCACACTAGTGTCCGAATACCTCTTGCCCATTAAGAAGAAACAGGGAAACAGTTCACAAAGAGTGGCAATTTGTTGTATACATGGGGATAATCATGAATATTCCACTGTTGATGTTTTTTTTGAAACAGAGTTTGGTTCTTTAGATTTCAAGGTGGGTATTGTACCCAAACTGGCACATGATGTGTTAATAGGGACCGACTTTCCCCATTTTCTAAAAATGTGGTCCCCCGCTCAGAATAGCGCCCAGAGTTCAATAGCGGACCATAACGAAGTATTAGAAGAAACAAATCCTTTCCCTTTTTCAGAAATGGAGGTTGACGAGGGCCCAAATAAGAAGGGGGAAAAGGAGGAGTGCTGTAAAATTCCCTTCCCCATCACTACTTTGGTAGGGAATACCCCAAATCAAGATGTTGAGCAGACACTTACCACCCCAGAACCGGATAAGACCCTCGCTGACCTAGAGGTCAGTCCTGGGAGTTTTAAGAAGGCCCAGTGGGAGGACCCCACATTAGCGGTAGCAAGGGGAAATATACGGGACCAGAATAGTACTCCTGGCCAACCAGATAGGTCACTTGCTTACCCCTACTTCGAGGTAGAGAACGACCTAGTATATCGGGTTGATAAAAGGAAATCAGTTACAACTAAACAATTGTTGGTACCACAGACATTCCGTAACGTAGTATTACACCTCGCACATAGTCATCCATTGGGGGGACACCTAGGGGTGGAAAAGACAAAAGAAAAGGTTCTCCGAAGCTTCTATTGGCCTGGGGTTCTGGCAGAAATTACGAATTATTGTTCCTCATGCCCAGAATGTCAGATCACCGCCCCGTTCAAGGCGTACCGCAGCCCATTGGTACCCCTTCCCATAATAGAGGTACCATTTGACCGGATTGCTATGGATCTAGTAGGACCCCTAATAAAGTCTGCTAGGGGACATCAGCATATATTGGTAATATTAGATTATGCCACCCGATATCCGGAGGCAGTTCCCCTACGTAGCACCTCAGCTAAAAACATAGCAAAAGAGTTAGTAGTTCTGTTTTCCCGGGTCGGGATTCCTAAAGAGATTCTATCTGACCAGGGAACACCATTTATGTCCCAAGTAACGAAAGAGCTATGTAAACTCCTAAAAATCAAGCATCTCAGAACCTCAGTCTATCATCCACAAACAGATGGTTTAGTGGAAAGGTTCAATAAAACCTTAAAGAGCATGTTACGGCGGGCGGTTGATAAAGATGGGAAAAACTGGGATTGTTTGTTACCGTACCTGTTATTTGCCATTAGGGAAGTTCCCCAATCATCCACAGGCTTCTCCCCATTTGAACTATTGTATGGCCGACACCCAAGGGGCTTACTGGATATAGCCAAAGAGACTTGGGAACACGAGGTTACCCCTTACAGAAGTGTAATAGAGCATGTTGCCCAGATGCAGGACCGCATGGCTGCAGTCCTACCCATAGTGAGGGAACACATGGAGAAAGCTCAAGAAGCACAGAGGAATACATATAATAAGGGTGCTAGGGTCAGAATTTTTTCTCCAGGTGATAGGGTACTAGTTCTGGTTCCCACCGTGGAGAGTAAATTCCTTGCTAAATGGCATGGGCCATATGAGGTCTTGGAAAGAGTGGGAGAAGTAAATTATAAGGTAAGACAGCCAGGTAGGAGGAAACCTGAGCAAATTTACCATATAAACCTACTCAAGCCCTGGAAAGATAGAGAAGTCTTGTTAACCCTAGTACCCCCAGGTCCGTCAAAGAATCAAGAAACTGACCCAGAGGTTAGCATAGCTGAAACCCTGTCTGTTCATCAGAAACGAGAGGTTCAGAATTTAGTGAGAAGAAACAAAGAAATCTTCTCTATACGGCCAGGTAGAACTAGCGTAATTGAACATGACCTAGTCTCTGAACCGGGGGTCCGAGTTAACCTTAAACCGTACCGAATCCCAGAGGCCAAAAGAAAGGCTATAAGTTTAGAGGTTAAAAAAATGCTAAAACTAGGTGTAATTGAGGAATCCCAAAGTGGGTGGAACAGCCCTATAGTCTTAGTCCCAAAGCCAGATGGTACAACAAGGTTTTGTAATGACTACCGGAAACTAAACGCGGTGTCAAAATTTGATACTTATCCTATGCCCAGGGTAGATGAACTTGTAGAGAGACTGGGCAAAGCCCGATATCTCACAACCCTAGACCTAACAAAAGGGTACTGGCAGGTTCCCCTCACAGAAAGGGCAAAAGAAAAGACAGCCTTCTCAACCCCAGACGGCCTCTTTCAGTATAAGGTGTTGCCTTTTGGCTTACATGGAGCTCCCGCCACATTCCAAAGAATGATGGATAAAATTTTAAAACCACATGCTCGGTATGCTGCCGCCTACCTGGATGATGTGGTAATCCATAGTGAAGATTGGCAATCCCACCTTCCAAAGGTCCAAGCTGTGCTTGACGCAGTCCGGTCTGCTGGACTAACTGCTAACCCCGCTAAATGCACTATTGGTCTGGAGGAGGCCAAGTATCTGGGATATTCTATTGGCAGAGGTTTACTCAAACCCCAAACACTCAAAGTGGAGGCGATACAAAATTGGCCAAGGCCAGTTACAAAAAAACAAGTAAGGACCTTTTTGGGGTTAATTGGGTACTATAGAAGGTTTATTCCCAATTTTGCAACTAAGGCAACCCCACTAACTGACCTCACAAAAGCAAGAGGACCGCTAATGGTAAAGTGGTCCCCCGAAACCGAACAGGCCTTTAGAAGCCTGAAAGAAGCTCTCTGTGCCCAACCAGTGTTGGTCACACCTGACTTCTCCAAAGAGTTCGTAGTCCAAACCGACGCATCTGAGGTAGGGCTGGGGGCGGTACTCTCCCAGGAGTCTCAAGGTGAGGAGCACCCCATCCTTTATTTAAGTAGGAAACTAAATCCCCAGGAGAAAAATTACTCCATAGTAGAGAAAGAGTGTCTCGCAATAAAGTGGGCTGTAGAGACGCTCAAATACTATCTGTTGGGGAGAAAATTCCGGTTGGTCACAGATCATGCACCCCTTACCTGGATGTGTCAAAACAGGGAAAAGAATGCTAGAGTGACCAGGTGGTTCCTAAGCCTACAACCCTTTAAATTTTCTGTGGAACACAGGTCAGGGCACAAACATGGCAATGCTGACGGGTTGTCAAGGATGCACTCCCTAATATCCATGGTCGCTCATCCCTCGAGGTCTGAGCTGGGGGGGAGGATATGTGACAGAAACCAGGGGATGGTAATAAATTCCGTATATAGGGCTCCCAGGATACTAGACAGTTTCTATCCTGTTTGGCCTGGGAGTGCAGCCTTATAATACATACACTCCATCCCACAGTTTGGCAAGCGCTGGAACTGAGGGATGAGAGATCCAGACCAGAGTTTGTCTGCTGCCTGATTTCTGTCACCTGTCATGCTAATTAGGAATCAGGTATGAAAGACTGATGTCCTGTTTGCTCTGGTCTCTCCACAAGAGCCAGGAGGCTGGAAGGCTGCTGAACTACAGAGGGGAGAAGCCTCTTCCCCAAACAGGTTCAATCTTTCTGTTCATTTGTGTAAGACTGCAAAAGTACCTTGTTTTGTTGTTGGGAGTGGAAAAGCCACTTCCAACCCTGAGTCAGGGATATCTAAGTTAAGTTATCGCTCAGGTGAGCAGCTTTTGTTTTGATCTGTTTTCTGTTGTATGCACTGTGGCAGTCTCAGTGCCTGGGACTGAATAAACCAGGCATAGCCTGTTTAAAGGAACAGTACGTGACGCCTCATCATTTAACCTACCCTAAAAGACCGTGTTCTAAACAGTCCCGGACAAACGACGGAGCCCCGGAGTAAGCCGTTTGTCACAATATATATATATATATATGCTTTTTATAGGGATGCTACTGTTTATATTCTGAAAAGTACTGTACTTTGTCTTATTGCCCTGATTTGACTTTGTTATTGGCTTCTTTGTACCCATGGCCTTATACTCTATTCTGTAATATTATGCATGTTCCTGTTAAGTCTACATTTGTAAACTTAGTAGATACAGTGTATAAATAGGGAATTGTCATACATGGTGGCTATAGAGCTTTAACACAGATGAAAAAATCTTACAAAACCAAATTCTATTAAATGATAGGCGCGAACCGTTTCCAAACTGTAATATAAAAACACAGGCTTCAAAAAACATGCTCATCTTCAGAACTGTAGGTCTCAAGGGGAATGACTAGAGCGGTCATGCACAAAGAGACCTCTTTGATTGGAATCTGCCACAGTTCTGCTGCTCTACTGTAACAAACTGACGTGCCTCATCTGCTACATGGTGTCTAGGAAAGGTTAGTAGTATTAGTAACCTTGAATGAGATTTAAAATCCATGAAGAACATTATTTCACCGATTGCAGTTCTTAAGCTTTCGTTATGGCAACAATCTTTAAAAAAAAATATATATATATTTTAAATACCTGACACCTTAATGCCTCTGATTTATTTTTTATCATCTTTTTATTTTTATTTTACACGTACTGTATCGGATTATGTACTGTAACAGGGACTTATCCCTGTTTAAATAAAGCATCCTCAGAGCATCCAGCAGAGAGATAGTTAATTGCAGCCACTCAATTGACTAGTCTCCACCTGGACTTATGAGAGCTCTGTAAAAAGCCTGATGTGAGAAAATGGAGAGAGATTCCTTAGCTCACATTTGGGCTGACAGAAGGAGAGCAGAGAAGCCTGCACACAGACACTGTCTTGAGCACAAAGGCTGTGCTGAGATCAAGACACTCAGTCACCTGGACACAGAGGACCCAGGAAACTGCCAGAGACTGACATGGAGGGCCACCTGCTTAAGGTGCTTCCTGAGACTTTGAGGCGATAGGCTGGTAATGGGAATATCCCTCCAGTCCTGCAGATATGGTCTGGGGTGTATGTTAGCCCTTACAAAGGGATAGGGGTTCGTTATTTTGTTGTTTTTGAATGTTGCCTGGATAAAGGAACAGGCTCAATAAAGCCAAGATCTAATTTCACCCTAAAACAGTCTCCATTTGCATACCTCTGCACACATCTCTTACATGTACCATGATCTGATGATCATTGGTTCATCATGGGAATAAGACACCAACACAAGGGTGAGTCCTGCAGATATAAATAGAACCAACGAGACATCACAGTACATGCCATGGAGATCCAATGTAAACATGTATCATAGCAGCCTTCAGCCTCTCTTTTTTATTTGATAAGGTTTTCCATTGAATTTATATTATTTATGGTCCTTTTTTCAATTTTTTTTTCACAATCATTGCTTTGTTGTTCTAAACGTTTTTGCGACACTCTTGGCTGGACGCAGTGACACAGTAGGGTGTCACGACACCTTGGTTGACATTCACTGCCCAACAACAATGGCCCAGTTGTTTGTGGGTTGTGTGCCCTGAGATCTGAATGAAATAAGAAGTAACATCGCAGTAGTAGAAATGAAGCTGCGGAGCATGAACACTACATTCTGCTGCATAGGGAACTGCAAGTACCATTTTCTCGTGTTCTATTTTAATACCTTCCCCAAAGGCCCCATTGGCCTTAAATCGGTTAAGAAATACGAAAACTACAAGAAAAACACCATATTTTGCCTTTTCTATTCAACAATTTCCGAAACTCTGTTTTTACGTTATTGCCAATTTTTATAAAGGCGAGAGAGATTTAGGTGTGATGCAACTTAAAATGCACATTACTGGGAGTTTCATGTATGGCCACAGTCCTGACTGAGATCAAGCAGAATAATGAAGGCCGCTATCTTAGGGATGCTTTTTTATTGGAAGTTGGCTTTAGAAGTGATTTTGTATCCCTGTTAAATTTGCTGCGTGTGTAGAACAGAACTTTCACAAACAAAATAAATGTGATTCGCATTAACTACTTCCCTCCCAGTGGCGGCTTGCAAAATGTCTGACTTGGCAGCGGCTAAGCTACGCAAAACTCCGTCCACTAGGGACGCTACAGAGAAGTTAGAATTTTGTAAGAGGTGGCAATTTATTTGGCAAGTAAACCTATGGAGTGTCACAAAATGGTACGGTTTCATCTCCAAGATACATGGCAGACAGGCCATGGGAACACGGAGAGGGTCTGTCTGTACTCACTGGTCCACCAGTTAGAGGAAAATGGTGCCGGTCATTCTACAACATATACAGTACTAGACTTTATTTGAAACACTTGCTTCAGCTGTAGAGATTTGCACAGAGCCTTCAGAGGCCACCTCTCAGCAGCAGTACTCTCTATTACACGTGGTCATCCCACACTGCTGCTTTCATCTCCTTCCGCAGTTCCACACTCATTAAAAACAGACCGATTTAAACCAAGGATATTCATTTCATCCAAAGCTTCTGCAGGTCATAGTAATGTAGCTGTTAAAAAAATAATAATACTTACCTCTTATTGAAAGCCATGAACTCCTACCAACAATTTCTAATTTAAGAGAAAGATTTGCACCTCTTACTTACAGTACTCGAGGGTCCTACAATGTGCCTGCAAGGGGCTTCCAATCCTCTCCTACAATTGCATACAGTATATCCTCAGTCTGAATTGTGTCCTTACCTGTGATGCTTGGTCTCCTAACTGCCAGTGCTCCATCTGGTGCCTTGGTCTGGTTTGCAGACTTTGTGTAAGGACCCTCATCTGTAAAACAGTAGATGTACGAGATGTATTAGAAGACTTCTCTATTGATGAACATTTTTATTTTTTTAAATATCTAACATTTTATTGAAGGAAAGCAATTGTTTTGCACTGTAGCTAAAAAATTACACACAAGACTTACATTTTTACATATGAAACTGAAATAAAGAACAGAAAAAACACAAGAAACACAAGAAGAAAAAAAAAACAGGGCTACAAATATCTAAATGTACAATTGACATTTCAACTCAACTGTATAGTCTTTTGAACCTGTGACAAGGAAATTAGCATATAAATAACAAACATGATAATTATGTTGGTCCTGACATTTAACGCAAAAATTATTCTGAGGAAATCAAGGACCATCAAAAATACACATACTTCACACGTGTAAAACAAACTATCTTCCTCAGATGACTAAACAAATCATTAAGTGTATTTTGACAAGAGGTTTTCTATGCCAGTTTGTAAAGCATCAGCATATAATAGGTTCATCTGACATATCTCAGCAAAACTATATATATATATATATATATACAGTTTGCTAAATTACGTATAATAGAATGAAGCGTTTTCTTGAATGACATGTTACCCAGAAGGAAAAGAACAGCTCCAACAAGGGTCTGCAACTTAATTTCTAGGCGAGTGTATTTTGGAAAAACAGTATCACATTGCAGGTCTACAGACCACACTCTTCCTATTGACACCATTCCTATATCTATCATTACCTGCAATATTCTATAGGCGATACTGTTCCTCTGTCGCTGCCTGCCTTTCCCTATAACAACCAGGGTTATAATGTTTGGTCTCATACATAGATGTAATGGTACTTATTACATAACAAGCCCCACTAAGAATGAAAGTGCAATTAGGTGCCGAGGGACCACTAATTCACATATGCTTAATGGTGCAATCACATCCCGATGGCTAAAAAAATAACCTCATGTAAAAAATTTAACAGTCTGGTTGGCTTCCACGAACCATGTAACTGCACAAGCAGCAACTATTTGGCAGCTTTTGTTTCTTTAATAATTCATTGCAAATATCATTTCTTAAAGGCCTCTGATTGAGGGAGTGCTTGTCAATCAAATGTTTTCCTTAGCTTGATCCCACCTTGCCCTTGTCCTTGTCAGAGCCAATACGGATAAGGGGGGGGAAGGAATTTATATGTGCAAACTGTTTAACACAGTGACATCAGACAAAAGGAAGTAGCTAGGGAAAGATTAACCCCCTCCCAAGTCTTATCGTTCAATGTTTACAAACTTTAAAACTATTATTTAAAGAGTAATAATTTAAAAAAATATATTCAATAATTTCATTTTGTGTAAACACCCCCCAAAAAACAGTCACATCACCCAGATGTAGCCCCTCAGATGTCATGGTCATTTGTACTGCACACTTTGATCCTAGGACCTTTAAATGGTGGCCGAGAGAATAAGGATCTGAGCTACAGTGGCATGTCTTCACAGATTCACAGATAGAAGCGCAGGCGTCCCCCATTAAATGCTAGTATGCTGTCTGAATACATTTCTGTATGGTGCAAAATGGGCTTTCACAATCCAAGACATTTACAATGGATGGAATCACCAATTCTGCCCACATTGCACCTTTAGTAATAAAGTCAACCACCATCTAAGTTAAGATTTTTTTTTTTTAGCTGCTGTGAACTGAAGCAGAAAACGAATACTAGAGCTTAATACTAGTCAAGCAATAGAAATAGCATAATTTATTCATAACATAGAACATATTCCACTGAGCAGTACAATGGGGGTGGGGGGGGGTGAAGATAATGCCAATACAATTCCAGCAGTAACATACACTGGACACAGTAGGTAAACGAGGGTGCTCTTAAGTCTAAGGAAGGGGAAAGTGGAAACATTACGTTTACTGGGAGAAACGGGTTGTGGTGTTTCTAACAGTTATTTGCAGTGAAGCTAAATACATTTTATACAAGAATTTAACCGTATATTGGAGTTGACAAATGTTCCATCCATCACCCTGCAGACTATTTGCAGTAAGCAGCGACAGATAAACAAGTAAATTCATGGGCGCATTCAGTATGGCATCCAAGAATGTGATAAAGCAGATCGATTATTATGTTGCCAAAGATTACATTCTGGGTGCCCCCACGGTGCCAATCAGTTAGCGCGTGTACAAGAAAAAATAATAATCAGCTGAACATATCAGATAGTGTCTAATCTCCTTTACAGGCCACAAAGTGATGTCTGTATTCGATCGAGACACAAACAAGATACAGACAAGGGAGCGTGCAGAAGAGGTAACTTTACAGAAAGAGACGCACACATGGGAAGCATTATCGGGGAAAATGTAGAGAAGACCGAGGGGAAAGAGATATAGACTGATGAAAATGAATGACGGAAAGGAAAGGAAGATCTAACTAAAAAAACAATGGGCGCAAAACACTAATTTTAACATAATCATATCCCATTGGCCCTGCTGGTAAATATTGTTTGCCATTTACACCTTGAAAATGGGGTTTGATTATAGATTAGTGAACCACAATGCTGCACTGTATTGGTCATACTAAAGATGTTTGTTATAGTATGCTATACAATGGAGAATTTGTCACTTTTGTTACCCACCATAATTTATTTAATGTGTGGTTGAAACCTATCCCAGCTTTACATTGCAAAACCAGTATAACCAGCCTCACACTGATGAGACCCAAAAGGTCAAAAACAGCTGTCTGAGTAGCTTCTCTGCCCTTTGGCTAAGATCGAGTGTAGTATCTGTCCTAAGTTTTTATTGTTACTACTACTAACATGTTTTAATTAAATCTTGACCCTCGGTGCGCTTTTGTGTTTCATTCCCTGCTATTGCCCGCGTTTGGAGCCATCCTGCGACGGGACCTGTGGAGGAGGGGTGCCTTCACATCACATCAGCTGCAAGAGGGAAGAGTTGATCCACTACGAGATCCTGTTAGGAAGCAAGAGCGCGGTTTGACTTTCTTATCTGTAGTATCTGTCCTGCCTGTGGGGGAAGTAGGATGGGTAGTGGCATGCACTTGGTCCTCTTGCCTGGTCGAGAAACGGGTCTGAGAGCCCAAGATTTTATTGTGGCCCATGCACCCCCTTGCTGGCAAACAAGAGGGGGAGAGGGGGCAAGACCAAGTAAGGTGTTGGCTGTGGAGAGCTGACCAGGGAGAAAGATAGCCCTAGAACAGCAGCACAACTGGAACTTGGAAATGTTCGCGGCATGGATACATTTGAATTCATGGACATTGTTACCTGCACCCATCGTGTTTCGCCCTGGGCCTTTTCACTAAGGGGGCACGCACATTTTTTAACCCCCTGGCCATTTATTGGTTGGAATACTTATGCACGCTCACAGAGCACTTATGCACTGTTATGATCACTGTAACCATAGCACAGCACTTATTTTTGTTTTGTTGCGCGGCTTTGTACATGGTTAGTCACCGTCTCTCCCAGAGAGAAAACAAGCTACGTTAGTAGGCTCTGGCCGAAGACCAAAGTCTTGGCCTTCCTTGCTAGTCTTTTGGCCAAAGAGAGGAAGAGGAGGATCCCTGACTGGAAGATGGCGTCAAAGACCCTGAAAACCTAGTAACAGGACTTGTCTGACCGAGACGACGGTCAAAAGTAGTATCACACAAATCACTTTAATAATTTGAGCACAGGGAACACTGGCTCTCTCAAAAAAAAAAAGCTGTGAGCACATTTACTAGCTATGCACTTCTTTAACCCTGGCTGTGGTGAAAAGCTGTGTAATGTGGCAGGCATAAGCTTATAGGGGCATATGTTAAAGCTGCAGTTCAAGCAATATTCTGCATGTGTGTTTTTTAATAAATCAGTTCTGTAGTAAGAAAAAATACTTTTAGCATTTTCTGTTTTAAAAAAACAACAACTTTGAAAGACCAATTGTCTTGTATTATATTTTAACAAACATGTTTGTTGCTATAGCAACCATTTACATTCCCCAGATCTAAAGATGTCACCAAACTTTGCCGATCAATAGACGGAGAACTAATTGACCGGCAGCTATGCAGTTTTTTTTCCCAGCTAAGTAGAGATTGCTCACATGAAACTATTGAAGTAAAAAAAAAAAAAAAACTAAAAAAAAAAAAAAATCGGGAGCCTGAACTGCAGCTTTAAATGGATTTGAAGCAAAAGGTAAAACTGCGCTCATTTGCATGTAATTTTTCAAAACATAGCAGGAACCTAAAAGTAAAAGCATACAGCAAGACCCCGCTTCTCGGTGCCCCGCTTTTCTGCGATCCGCCAATCCGGCGGTATTGAGAAGGGGGCCGCCGTGTCTTCGCATGCGCAGAACGGGGAAGTCCGTCGTCGCGCATGCGCAGAACGGGTGGATGCCGAGGGTGCACATGCGCAGAACGGGTGGTTGCCGAAGGTGCGAACGCGCAGAAGGGTGAATTGCCGGTTTGTGCATGCGCATACGCTGAAAATCGCCGGTTCCGCTTTCCGGCGATTTTTGCTTTGCGGGGGGTCCTTAGAACGGAACCCGCTGCACGCCCGGGCCCTCCTGTACCTAGAAAAAAAGCTTTCTAAAGCAGCCAGGCTAAATGTGTGTTTTCAGATGGCCAAACTATATACAAACATAGCCACTACTTAGCAGTAACAAAACATATCTGAAATAACATCTCTGCATTTAAAGCAGTGACAGTAGACCAAATCCAAGATGCCCAATCGAAAATAATTGCCAATACACAAGATTGCAGATTTTGATCTGTGCCTTTATTTTAATTCAGACTCCAGGCTTTTATCTTGTCCTAGATTCAGCTTTGCGTGATTAGGCCTACAGTTATAAACACAAACTACTAAACATGTAGAAAAGCGCATGGCATTAGCAGAGTGACATTTTCAAGACCATAGCTACATGGTATAATTACGTGTTCAAAAGCCCCCCATGGTCCATAACTATTTAATAAAAGTACAGCACTCTGCAAATACTAATTTGAATCTGCTCACTTTGGTTCTCGATCTCTCATTTTCCACAAAGTATCATTTACCTTTCAACTATTCTTCCCTTCCACTCTCTCCTCTGCTCACACACTGCAGAATCACATCTTCTGACCATTCGGGAGTGCCTTATCCTACATTCTCAGTAAAAACAGAGACTGACACTTCTGTAACTAGAGGTTGCCTCGTGACTATGAATGCTGGCATAATCACGTTATTGTTTAGTGATCAATTTCACTGTATGTGGGTTTATGCACATCATTGTCCTGAGACCCATGAGGTTTGTAAACTCGATCCATCTCTCGGAGAGTTGAGGGAACAAGGAAAGGGAAACAAAAACATCCCGGAGAGTGTAAATGAGTGAATCATGCAGGCTGTTATTTAAGTAATAGTTTTCAAAGAATAGGGCATTACCTTCCCCTGCTGGATGAGTGGTTAACTTTTTTGTTTAGAGGTCGTTTACAACCACTACATGAAGCCTCTAGAATGTGCAGCTTCAAATACAAAGTGAGAAATATTAAAATGCTTACCCCCCCTCCCCTCCTCCCTGAAAAAGCAGGCGTGTGTAGGCCTACCATTGTGGGATTCCTATGGCTTTCGGTTTTGAAGATCAGCAAGCCAAAACTCAAGCTTTATGGGAGTTTGTAGATATTTCTGGGCATCTATCGCTTAGAATTTGGTACCAGAGCTAGCTTTATTTTCTAAAGTCTTAGACTACAATGTTGGATTCTCACACATAAGTGCACATTGCATTTACTGCTAGAAAGTACACCTAGCAAGACCTTTATCTCAAGGTTTACACTTCATCTATGATACTTTATCTGAACAAAGCTTATCGGAGTGTCCAGTTTTGAGAGTCCAGTTGACTAACTGTGGCACTTATATTGTATTACATTATCTGACATTCCATCTGCTCTTCTCATACAAGCATGGACCTCTTAATTTGCGAGATTCTTAGATCTCAGCTCCTCTAGTACTTCCCTGAATCAGTTGTAATAATAATAATCAGGACAATTCCTCAGAATCAACCCTTAAACACTGTCTCAAACTACAGGCCAATCTCTCTTCGCCCAATACTATACAAAGTCATGGGAAAATGTGTTAATGCCCAATTAAGCGATTACTATACCAAGACAAATTTCCCTAGCCAATTCCAATCTGGCTTTTGCCCCATTATTTGTCATCCTAACTCTATGCCCAGGACATACTTGAAAACGAGAGGTAACTCAATGTATTACTTCCTGGTAAAATATTTTATAAATAAATAAATACATTTGCCTCCCTTTTACCATATAAGTAAAAGTGATTATTCAGGCGCTAACTACTAATAGTGACAATAAATATTAAGTGCAAACAATAAAGGTGCAAAATCACCCGTGTGAAGTAAATAAATAAATACAGGCATACCCCGCATTAACGTACGCAATGGGACCGGAGCATGTATGTAAAGCGAAAATGTACTTAAAGTGAAGCACTACCTTTTTCCCACTTACGATGCATGTACTGTACTGCAGTCATCATATACGTGCATAACTGATGTAAATAACGCATTTGTAACAGGCTCCATAGTCTCCCCGCTTGCGCACACCTTCGGTACAGGTAGGGAGTTCAACTTTGCTGTTCAGGACGTGCTGACAGGCGCATGCGTGAGCTGCCGTTTGACTATTGGGCGATATGTACTTACTCGCGAGTGTACTTAAAGTGAGTGTCCTTAAAGCTGGGTATGCCTGTACGGTCTTGGTTCCCAGCGCAACCCCTCTGGTGGGACCTGTCTTCACTGGTTCCGGAAAGCGAGAATGTGTTCTAACAGTCCAGGGGCAGCATATGGGGAAACAAGACAAAAGCACAAGGCACAAAATCTAAGTGTAGATTCATAAGGAACCATGAGAAAGGTGAGTAAACTTGGCCCTATACTCAGTCTACTTACAAGAAGTAGGAGGTGTCAAAGCAGTGCAGCAGTGCACCACCTTGCTCTTTCAAGTACAGCAAGTTTCAGGTGTTTGCCACTATAGCTCACACCGTCTTCCCCAACAACCCGTCCACCCAAGCTGCTTCACATTACATAAGTACTGTAGAAACAAGGTGAATAATTTGGTAGTCAACTTGAGTCAGGAAATGTTTGCCACTCAGCGATTACACTAAGAATTTCACCCAAAATTAAACATCACCACATTACATTCAATGCCATTTTTTCATCTTGCTCAGTCACCGAGCCAATTAAAGCTGCAGTTCAAGCAATACCCTCCATGTATTTAAAAAAAAAAAATCAGTTCTGTACTATGAGAAAAAAAAAAAAGACTGTGTGTTGAGCACGCGCGTTGTAAGAAAAACTTCTCTGCACATGAGCGAACGGCACAGGCCACTTCTGCGCATGCACAGGCGGAGCTGGCCGCTTCTGCACATGCGCAAGTGGTGTTGTCTACTTCTGCGCATGTGCTGGCGCTTCTGTGCATGCGCGAGTAGCGTTGCCTACTTCTGCGCATGTGTGAATGGCGCTGGCTGCTTCTAGCGCATGTGGAGCTAGTGACTGCATCGTCACATGATCTTCCCCACAGAACTTTGCATCTTTGGTCCTCTTCTGCTGCACTAACAGCCATTTAGTGAACCCCGAGCCGAATCTTTGCCGATCAATCACAGGAGAACGGATCGATCGGCAAATTAACAAATTACTTATCATTGTGTGTAGATTGTATTGATGCACATATTGAATGGAATTATTTTTTATTTTTAATCGGCAGCTTGAACTGCTACTTTAACATCACATTGGAATTGCAAAGCAATTGCAAATGTCCAATTTGGGGCTCAAAACTACAAACATTCACCATTATTAGCAAGAAATGTGAAACCAGTAAAAAAAAAACATTAATAATAATGAGGCATTTTGCCGCTTTGAAATTAGATGATATTTCAACAGATTATAAATCACAAAATGTTACTTAGTGAGGACGGGTATATGGAGAGCTAGCAAATTATCAAGGGGAGACTCCTGGAGGGGTAGGACCTCGGTGGCCGGAACAGCGGGGAGCAGGCAAGGAT
This sequence comes from Ascaphus truei, assembly GCF_040206685.1. Classification (NCBI taxonomy): domain Eukaryota; kingdom Metazoa; phylum Chordata; class Amphibia; order Anura; family Ascaphidae; genus Ascaphus; species Ascaphus truei. The sequence continues at coordinate 101,030,070 of NC_134487.1, read as the reverse complement.
TGTTGGGGTCACAAGCAAGGTTCGGTGGCAGGCAGCAAGCAGGGTCCGGTACCAGGCAGCAAGCAGGATCGTTATGGTCACAGGCAGGGTCGGCAACAGGAAGGCAGGAGCAGGGCAGCGGAGCAGGAACTGAGATTAGGGAGCAGGAACAGGAACAGGACTGGAACTTGCTAGCAGGAAACAGACTGGGGAAATCTAGTTCAATACCAAGGGCCTTTAATATGAACAGGACTCAATACAGAAGCATAAGCAGAAGCATAGGGGGCAAGGATAATTGATGCGAATATAGAGCCTCTCATTATCAATTGACACCCCTGCCTTCACGTGGTGCCCCTCGTTTCTAACAAAATGGGCTCTGTCGACCCTTGGGCCTAGCGTCCCCTTGGGTATATCCAGCTAAACAACTTCCATGGATCTTTTTAAAGTGAAGTTTTCCGTGGAAGTCACCTATACCCATCCGTGGATGAAGAGGCGGAAAGTAAAGTAAGCAGAAGCATGGGAGTCTGGACATAAAACAAGGCAAGGGAGGAACAGGAAACAGGAACTATAAGGACAGGAGCAACAAGAGGAGTCAGAGAGACAGAGGAACCCCAGAGCAGACAGAAACCAGCAGTACACCCGGTGGATAGAGAAAGGAACTATGGATAGGATAGGAGAAGGATGCCTAGGACATCCTGACACAAATATTAAAAAACAGTAATACAATTGGTTACAAAGCATATTTTCATCCCAATTTAAGCACCTAGAGCTTTGCAGCTCTTTATTCTTGTGAAATCCCTCTAGACCAGTGGTTCTCAACTCCACTCCTCAAGACCCGGCAACAGGTCAGGTTTTAAGGATATCCCTGCTTCAGCACAGATGGCTCAATCAGTGGCTCAGACTTCGACCCCCAAAGTCAATACAAGTTGGGAGCAATGGCTCAAGTTCCCTTAGCGCCGATTGTTATATATTTTAAATCTGATAAACATCTATTTTTAACCTCATTTTATAAAGAACTGTACAATATTTTGCTTTTAAAACTGGAAGAGAAGAAAGCTTTTAAAATCAATTTATTTTAAAGGAAGTGGAACTGTACAAATAAAAATACAAAAGTAGCAGTCCTAATAGCTTGCAATTGAAAAGAATGTGGTATGCCGTTTCCCTTTCATAATTTTCAAATTCATAATTTGAGTGCTGGGTGGCAGACCCCTTCTCTTGGTTTCCTGTGTTCCAAACACACGTGCATTCCAGAATGAAAGCACATTCTACATTCACACTCCTCACTGAGAAAAGCTTTTGTCTCATTCGTCCAATGCCAACTACAAGACCTCACATGTTTTCACTGGGTACCTGCTCCTGTTGCCTTGTTATAAGTAGAAAAGCAAATAAAAGAAAGAAATGCAACAACCATTGAATCTCTGTCCTACGCTGCATTTAGTTTCATACCCACCTACAGATTGTTCTCGTTTAACCTAGTGGGTACAGCTGCAGTGTATGAGAGAGAGGGGAGGAAAAAAAATCACTTCCTGGACAGTTTCCAGACTGGGAAAAATTGTCAGTAATAGGAAAGCTTGGTCAATAAAAAACTGCGGCAAAGCAAGAAGAGCCAGCGATACAGGGATCTTCATCTGAGCTAGTTACCAAAATGTCTTAACTCTTCAGTAATAACATTTTTTTTATAGTGTGTGGACACCGCCTTTTTTTCTTCCAGTAACGCAATCACACTACAGCTGCTCTCTCAGTAACCCATATTAACAACTAAAAACGAAATCCCCAAAACAACCCATCCCCTATGCTGTTGGGGTGTGGAGGGCAGCTCAATGGCAGAAGAGTAAAAGAGAGCTTATAAAACGTTTACACAACGGTGAAATATGCTCCCAAAATGAGTGGTGGACTTACCAGATTCCTTCTGAAAACCTTGATTAAGGCCACAGAGAAGGGCCATCCCTGACTATTGTTCCAGGAACAGTGCAGCAAATCCAGACTTTGCAGAATCCTTACTCCATATCCTAGTATCTGCCCCTTTCAATAAAAACGAGAATAGGAAGAGCCTGTCCCTGCCTCTTCCCCATTCTTCATGTGCTCCTCCACAGCTCAGGGAAGTCCATAGCGACTTTTTCAGGGAATATGTGTCAAATCAAATTACGGTAGCAGGCTGCCGGTCCCTTTAGAAATCAGCAGAGCAGCAGA